>NC_133728.1:5849907-5859907 GCF_048934315.1 Petromyzon marinus
CACGCACGCGCACACACACACACGCGCACACACACGTACACACACACGTACACACACACACGCACACACGTACACACACACACACACGTACACACACACACGCACCATAGCTATGAATCGGGTTGAGGCCGGGGGGGGGGGTAAGAGGGGGGGAGCTTCTCCCATCTGTGACTCGATACACAAAGACAAAGATCCCCCGTACAGCCTTCACAGAGTGTTGGGGCAAGTGCTGTTAGCGAGCAGCACCTACGAAGGCCACTAGGGGATTGGGTGGCCAGCACCACGCCTGGCCGCCTTTGTTTCCCCAGTGGCGAAGTTTTTACATACCACACCAGGTACTCATTTGAGGCTGAGTCGACCTAGGAGAAGCCCAGGTACCGGTTCAGATAATCGTCAACGGCGTTGGTGGCCGTGAGCAGGAATCGAACTCGGGTGGCCGGGTTCAGAGGCTAGCGTAGCGCTACCCACTACACTAACGCTCACCACACACACTCACGCTAACACACACACACTAACACACACTCACGCTAACACACACACTAACACACATACTAACAGACACACTAATACACACACTAACACACGCTCACACTAACACAAACTCACACTAACAAACACTCACATTCACACTAACACACACTCACACTAACACACACACACTAACACACATACTAACAGACACACTAATACACAAACTAACACACACTCACACTAACACACACTCACACTAACACACACTCACACTAACACACACTCACACTAACACACATACTAACATACACACTAATACACACACTAACACACACTAACACACACACGCTAACACACACTAACACACATACTAACATACACACTAACACACACACACACTAACACACACACACTAACACACACACACTAACACACACTAACAAACACTCACATTCACACTAACACACACTCATACTAACACACACACATTAACACACATACTAACAGACACACTAATACACACACTAACACACACTCACGCTAACACACACACACACTAACACACATACTAAGAGACACACTAATACACAAAATAACACACACTCACACTAACATAAACTCACACTAACAAACACTCACATTCACACTAACACACACTCCCACTAACACACACACTAACACACATACTAACAGACACACTAATACACAAACTAACACATACTCACACTAACACACACTAACAAACACTCACATTCACACTAACACACACTCACACTAATACACACACACTCACGCTAACACACACACTAACACACATACTAACAGACACACTAATACACAAACTAACACACACACTAACACACACTAACACACATACTAACAGACACACTAATACACACACTAACACACACTCACACTAACACACATACTAATAGACACACACTAACACACACACACACACACACTAACACACACACACACACTAACACACACACTAACACACACACACACACTAACACACATACTAACAGACACACACTAACACACACACTAACACACACACACACACTAACACACATACTAATAGACACACACTAACACACACACACACTAACATACATACTAACAGACACACACTAACACACACACACACTAACACACACACACACACCAACACACACACACTAACACACACACTAACAAAGATCCCCCATATAGCCTTAACAGACTGTAGGGGCAAGTGCTGTTAGCGAGCACCTATGAAGGCCGGAACGGTACTCGAGGGGGTGGGTGGCCAGCACCACGCCCGACCGCCTTTGTCTCCCTAGTGGCAATGTTTACACACCGCACCAGGTACTCATTTGAGGCTGAGTCGACCTAGGGGAGGCCCGGGACCGGTTCAGATAATCGTCACTAACACACACACACACTAACAAACACACACTAACACACATACTAACAGACACACACTAACACACACACTAACACACACACTAACACACACATTAACACACACATACTAATAGACACACACTAACACACACACACTAACACACATACTAACAGACACACACTAACACAACAACAACAACAACCGCCATTCGCCACTAAGTGGCGGTGACGTCACCACGACGCTTGTGCCAGGCTAACACACACACTAACACACACACACACACCAACACACACACACTAACACACACACACACTAACACACACACACTAACACACACTAACAAACACACACTAACACACATACTAACAGACACACACACTAACACACACACTAACACACACTAACACACACACTAACACACACACACTAACACACACACACACTTACACACACACACACTAACACACACACTAACACACATACTAACAGACACACACTAACACACACACACACTAACACACACACACTAACACACACACTAACACACACACACTAACACACATGCTAACAGACAGACTAATACACAAACTAACACACACTAACACACACACACTAACAAACACACACTAACACACATACTAACAGACACACACACTAACACACACACTAACACACACTAACACACACACACTAACACACACACCCACGTGCATCCTCATAGAGCCCCACGTGCTGACTCCCAGGCGGGAACACCCAGCGACTCGCAACAGTCCCATGCCTCTCTCGCCTGTGTCTGCGAATAACCACCCACACCCACCCACCCCTACCACCCACACCCACCCACCCCGACCACCCACACCCACCCACCCCTACCACCCACACCCACCCACCCCTACCACCCACACCCACCCACCCCTACCACTCACACCCACCCACCCCTACCACCCACACCCACCCACCCCTACCACCCACACCCACCCACCCCTACCACCCACACCCACCCACCCCTACCACCCACACCCACCCACCCCTACCACCCACACCCACCCACCCCTACCACCCACACCCACCCACCCTTACCACCCACACCCACCCACCCCTACCACCCACACCCACCCACCCCTACCACCCACACCCACCCACCCCTACCACCCACACCCACCCACCCCTACCACCCACACCCACCCACACCTACCACCCACACCCACCCACCCCTACCATCCACACCCACCCCTACCATCCACACCCACCCCTACCACCCACACCCACCCACCCCTACCACCCACACCCACCCACCACTACCACCCCCACCCACCCACCCCTACCACCCACACCCACCCACCCCTACCACCCACACCCACCCACCCCTACCACCCACACCCACCCACCCCTACCACCCACACCCACCCACCCCTACCACCCACACCCACCCACCCTTACCACCCACACCCACCCACCCCTACCACCCACACCCACCCACCCCTACCACCCACACCCACCCACCCCTACCACCCACACCCACCCACCCCTACCACCCACACCCACCCACCCCTACCACCCACACCCACCCACACCTACCACCCACACCCACCCACCCCTACCATCCACACCCACCCCTACCATCCACACCCACCCCTACCACCCACACCCACCCACCCCTACCACCCACACCCACCCACCCCTACCACCCACACCCACCCACCCCTACCACCCACACCCACCCACCCCTACCACCCACACCCACCCACCCCTACCACCCACACCCACCCACCCCTACCACCCACACCCACCCACCCTTACCACCCACACCCACCCACCCCTACCACCCACACCCACCCACCCTTACCACCCACACCCACCCACCCCTACCACCCACACCCACCCACCCTTACCACCCACACCCACCCACCCCTACCACCCACACCCACCCACCCCTACCACCCACACCCACCCACCCCTACCACCCACACCCACCCACCCCTACCACCCACACCCACCCACCCCTACCACCCACACCCACCCACCCCTACCACCCACACCCACCCACCCCTACCACCCACACCCATCCCTACCACCCACAACCACCCCTACCACCCACACCCACCCACCCCTACCACCCACACCCACCCACCCCTACCATCCACACCCACCCCTAAAACCCACACCCACCCACCCCTACCACCCACACCCACCCACCCCTACCACCCACACCAACCCACCCCTACCATTCACACCCACCCCTACCACCCACAACACCCATCCCTACCACCCACAACCACCCCTACCACCCACACCCACCCACCCCTACCACCCACACCCACCCACCCCTACCACCCATACCCCTCCCTTACCACCCACACCCACCCAAAAACCCCTTCCATCCACACCCCTCCCCTACCACCCACACCCACCCACCTCTACCACCCACACACACACACCCCTACCACTCACACCCACCCTCCCCTACCACCCACACCAACCCCTACCACCCACACCAACCCCTACCAACCACACCCACCCCTACCACCCACACCCACCCACCCCTACCACCCACCCACACCCACCCACCCTTACCACCCACACCCACCCCTACCACCCACACCCACTCCTACCACCCACACCCACCCCTACCACCCACACCCACCCCTACCACCCACACCCCTCCCCTACCACCCACACCCACCCACCCCTACCACCCACACCCCTCCCCTACCACCCCTACCACCCACCCCTACCACCCACACCCACCCCTACCACCCACACCCATCCCTACCATCCACACCCACCCCTACCACCCACACCCACCCACCCCTACCACCCACACCCACCCACCCCTACCACCCACACCCACCCACCCCTACCATTCACACCCACCCCTACCACCCACACCACCCACCCCTACCACCTACACCCACCCACCCCTACCACCCACACCCACCCCTACCACCAACACCCATCCCTACCACCCACAACCACCCCTACCACCCACACCCACCCACCCCTACCACCCACACCCACCCACCCCTACCACCCATACCCCTCCCTTACCACCCACACCCACCCAAAAACCCATACCATCCACACCCCTCCCCTACCACCCACAACCACCCACCTCTACCACCCACAAACACACACCCCTACCACCCACACCCACCCACCCCTACCACCCACACCCACCCCTACCACCCACACCAACCCCTACCAACCACACCCACCCCTACCACCCACACCCACCCACCCCTACCACCCACCCACACCCACCCACCCCTACCACCCACACCCACCCCTACCACCCACACCCACCCCTACCACCCACTCCCACCCCTACCACCCACACCCACCCCTACCACCCACACCCACCCACCCCTACCACCCACACCCACCCACCCCCACCCCTACCACCCACACCCACCCCTACCACCCACACCCCTCCCCTACCACCCACACCCACCCACCCCTACCACCCACACCCCTCCCCTACCACCCCTACCACCCACCCCTACCACCCACCCCCACCCCTACTACCCACACCCACCCCACCCCTACCACCCACACCCACCCCTACCACCCACACCCACCCCTACCACCCACACCCACCCCTACCACCCACACCCACCCCTACCACCCACACCCACCCCTACCACCCACACCCACCCCTACCACCCACACCCACCCCTACCACCCACACCCACCCACCCCTACCACCCACACCCACCCCTACCACCCACACCCACCCCTACCACCCACACCCACCCCTACCACCCACACCCACCCACCCCTACGATCCACACCCCTCCCCTACCACCCACACCCACCCCTCCCCCACCACCCCAACCCCTCCCTACCCCCCACCTTCGAAAACCCCTCCCTCCCATCCCCCTCCCCGCCATCTCCCTCGGGCTGCCCATTGGCCACGTCCACCATCATGAATATTAATGAGACCCCGCTTAATTTATGCTAAGTTATGCTAATGTATGCATAATTATCCGGAGCGTTCGCTCTTTCATGTAACGTAACAAAAGCTGCCTTAATTACACGGAGCAGATGAGACGGGGAATTCTGTTCGCTAATTGGTTTTCAAGAATAGATCTGGTTTTTTTTGCGAGAGTTTTTGTTGTTTTGGTTTATAAAATTTAAAAATAAAGATACTTGTGGTGCTGTTGAACACAAAAAAGTTCCCCTACAAATAAAACAAGAACAAACGACTTTAATTGTCGAATTAAAAAGGAAATCAATTGAATCGATTAACGGCGAATATCATCCATAAATCTGGCTGTCGCCTGATTAAGCTGGTTGTAATTACTGGCGAAACGTCGGAATGTAATGTTGTGGCTTGGCTCTCCAACATACAACCCGTGTGCTGTACTAATATACTACACTATACACTACACTACTATACACTACACTATACACAACAGACTACACTATACACGTATACTACACTATACACTACACTATACACTGCACTATACACTACACTATACACTACACTATACACTACACGATACATTAGTGCTGTACTAGTATACTACACTATACACTACACTATACACTAGTGCTGTACTAGTATACTACACTATACACTACACTATACACTAGCGCTGTACTAGTATACTACACTATACACTACACTACCATACACAACACACTACACTATACTACACACTAGTGCTGTACTAGTATACTAGACTATACACTACACTATACACTAGTGCTGTACTAGTATACTACACTACACACTACACGATACATTAGTGCTGTACTAGTATACTACACTATACACTACACTATACACTAGTGCTGTACTAGTATACTACAATGCACACTACACTATACACTAGTGCTGTACTAGTATACTACACTATACACTACACTATACACTAGTGCTGTACTAGTATACTACACTTTACAATACACTATACACTAGTGCTGTACTGGTATACTACACTATACACTACACTATACACTACACTATACACTAGTGCTGTACTAGCATACTAGACTATACACTACACTATACACTACACTATACACTAGTGCTGTACAAGTACACTACACTATACACTACACTATACACTAGTGCTGTACAAGTTTACTACACCATACACTACACTATACACTAGTGCTGTACTAGTACACTACACCATACACTAGTGCTGTACTCGTGACGAATTGCCCACGTTCTGTTCACGTGACACAACCCTTACTAGTTGGCTGTGTCGGGTGGTGGCGGGTTTAACGACACATTTATACATTTACGCGATCCAACCCAATAATCAAAAACCTCGATTATGGACGATTCACGGCGACTGGAGAAGCACATTCGTGCCAGAAACGGTACAAGCGGCGTAGTCTACTCGCAAAGGCGTAGCCATGGAGTCAACATTGGGGCGGACCAAATCTTCCAGGAGGTCTGGGGGTCCCCTCCCCCCCCCCCCCTCCAGAAAAAATATAAATCTAAATTTGAAAACTCATTTCCTGCCTAAAATATAACAAAAATTCACTAACACAAAGGATGGACTTTTTTATTTTTTTAAACAATAAAGTCTAATAGTGTTATTTTATTTACATTGCTCTGTTTTTTATTTTTTTACCTTTTCTTGTTTCAGGGTATGTAATCGCAGAGATTAGGGATTAATAAAGTATAACCATAACCACATTCATATAAACAGAAATCTATTTTATAGCAATATATCGGGGGGGGGGGACATTTTGAGCATATTTGAATATTGGACGTGGATGTGTCCTCCGTCCTTCCAATAATTATTATAATTACGGCCTTGATTCTCGGCAATGGCTCTACTCCGGTGTTCTTTCTTTGCTAGTCTAAGATCATAATAATAATACGATTAAAATGGGAACTCTTTTTTTCCAGTATCAAAGCTTGAAAAATTAAAAGAATGGGGTTGACCCTTTCTGGCAGGATTCCTTGAAAAAAGGTTCCCGTTTGGTGTTTTGAACATCTTAACGCTTATTTTTACTGCCAGAAAGTGTAACACCTATTCTCATGTTTTCATACCAATATTATTACTAACCAAAGAGTAATCATCATCATCTTCATCATGCCTACGTCAGCAGTCTCAATGAGAACTTGTCACGGTGGTGAGATGTTGACTACCTCACCTGGTATGCAAGAGGTCGTGGGTTCGATATCGACCCTGACGCCTGCTGTATATTTGGAGTCTGCGTGTCTCTCTCTCTCTCTCTCATCATCATCACGGTGGCCAGGACATGTTAACTACCTCGCCTGGTGTACAGGAGGTCGTGGGTTCGATCCCGACCGTGACGCCTGAGGCTGTATATTTGGAGTTTGGGTGACTCACACGCTGACTCAAATATGCACGTAGAGACTAAGACCCATAGACTCGCATAGAGACCCACAGACTCGCACAGAGACCCGTAGACTCACAAAGAGACACACAGTTTCACACAGAGACCCATAGAATTGCACAGAGACCCATAGACTCACACATAGACCCATAGACTCGCACAGAGACCCATAGACGCGTACAGAGACCCATAGACTCGCACAGAGATCCGTAGATTCACAAAGAGACACACAGACTCACACAGAGACCCATAGACTCACACAGAGACCCATAGACTCGCACAGAGACCCATAGACTCACAAAGAGACACAGTTTCACACAGAGGCCCATAGACTCGCACTGAGAGCCACAGACTCAGACAGAGACCCATAGACTCGCACAGAGACCCATAGACTCACACATAGACCCATAGACTCACACATAGACCCATAGACTCGCACAGACACCCATATACTCGCACAGACACCCAGAGACTCGCACAGAGACCCATAGACTCACACATAGACCCATAGACTCACACAGACACCCATAGACTCACACATAGACCATTAGACTCACACAGAGATCCATAGACTCACACATAGACCCATAGACTCACACAGACACCCATAGACTCACACATAGACCCATATACTCGCACAGACAACCCATAGACTCGCACAGAGACCCATAGACTCACACATAGACCCACAGACTCACACAGAGACCCATAGACTCACATGAGAAACACATAGACTCACACAGAGACCCATAGTCACACAGAGACCCATAGACTCACATATAGACCCATATACTCGCACAGACACCCATAGACTCGCACAGACACCCATAGACTCACACAGACACCCATAGACTCGCACAGACACCCATAGACTCGCACAGAGACCCATAGACTCACACAGACACCCATAGACTCGCACAGAGATCCATAGACTCGCACAGAGACCCATAGACTAACACAGAGACCCATAGACGCACACAGAGACTCACACAGAGACCCATAGACTCACACAGACACCCATAGACTCACACAGAGACCCATAGACTCACACATAGACCCATGGACTCGCACAGAGACCCATAAACTAACACAGAGACCCATAGACTCACACAGAGACTCACACAGAGACCCATAGACTCGCACAGACACCCATAGACTCGCACAGAGACCCATAGACTCACACAGACACCCATAGACTCACACAGACACCCATAGACTCACACAGACACCCATAGACTCGCACAGACACCCATAGACTCACACAGACACCCATAGACTCACACAGAGACCCATAGACTCACACATAGACCCATAGACTAACACATAGACCCATAGACTCACACAGACACCCATAGACTCACACATAGACCCATATACTCGCACAGACAACCCATAGACTCACACAGAGACCCATAGACTCACACATAGACCCATGGACTCGCACAGAGACCCATAAACTAACACAGAGACCCATAGACTCACACAGAGACTCACACAGAGACCCATAGACTCGCACAGAGACCCATAGACTCACATATAGACCCATAGACTCGCACAGACACCCATAGACTCACACAGAGACCCATAGACTCACACAGAGACCCATAGACTCGCACAGAGACCCATAGACTCACACACAGAGACCCATAGACTCACACAGAGACTCACACAGAGACCCATAGACTCACACAGAGACCCATAGACTCACACAGACACCCATAGACTCACACAGAGACCCCATAGACTCACACAGACACCCATAGACTCACACAGAGACTCACACAGAGACCCATAGACTCACACAGA
>NC_133728.1:5864907-5934907 GCF_048934315.1 Petromyzon marinus
AAAGACGAGTGACGCGGCGGTACTGTTAACGGAGTGACTTCGTGTCTCGCGCAAAGTTTCTATTTGAAACGTCTTTGGAACGGCTCCTGCTTCATGGCCAGCAAAAAAGGGTACGAAACCAATTTATTTTTTCGTAACTTTGATACTGACAAAAATAAAATTCAAAGGTCCAATTTTTGTAGCTGCTGTCATTTGCTCTGATAGTGGCAGTGTCTTCTTTGGTTCTTTCGGTAAAGTCGCCACGTAGAATGAGAATAAAATAATAAAATAACACAATACAATTCTCACGACGTTTCGGCCACAACGCGAGCGGCCGTCTTCAGGTGAAAGGTACAGAACTGTCGGGACGAAGCTCTGTCGGTAAACTTGATGCCTCGCAAAAAACGTTTCTATTTTAACATCTTAACCAACGACTGTTAATTGCCAAGAAGGGTAAAAGCCTATTCCTATCCCGCCCCTCCCATCAGACCCCATTCATTTACATCCTGGAAAAAAAAGGTTCCATAAGATAGAAGAGCGTGCGTGTGTGTGTGTGGGGGTGGAAGGTGGGGGGGGGGGAACGGCTTGAAATAAATATATGATTATCGACGTTTCGGCCAATGGTCCTTCGTCATGTCTTCATAGCATCACAACACCATCTGGATGTTCGGTGCAGTGTTGTGCTCAGATTGAGCGAACCATTAGAATCTCAAACGCTTTCCGTTCGATTAATTCGACAAGAAAAACTTTAAGAAAAATAAAATAAACTTAGTGTTGTAAATAATCGCAGTAACGTTCGTGTGTGTCTGTGTGTGTGTGTGTTAGAGGTAGTGTAGCGGTTAGCGCTACGCTGCGCTATGAACCCGGCGACCCGGATTAGATTCCTGCTCACGGCCAACACCAGTGACGATTATCTGAACCGGTCCTGGGCCTCCCCTAGGTCGACTCAGCCTCAAATTTGTACCTGGTGCGGTGTGTAGTAAACATCGCCACTGGGGGAGACAAAGGCGGCCGGGCGTGGTGCTGGCCACCCACCCCCTCGTGTGAAACGTGCCGGCCTTTATAGGTGCTCGCTAACAGCACTTGCCCCAACAACCCTGTTAAGGCTATACGGGGGACATTTGTCTTTGTTGTTGGGTTAGAGATAGCGTAGATTAAAATGTCTGTCGTACAACCACCTCCACCCGACACGATCAATCGGTAAGGCGTCCTCACGTCCGTGAACCAAATGGGTTTACAATTTCAGCACCACCGCTGCGCTGGACAGCGACCCAACGGCACCAACGAAGTTGGATACAGCTCGCGGCACTTGCGCCTTCAAGTCAGGTGAGGCTATACGGGGGATCTTTGTCTTTGGGGAGGGTAGGGGGAGGGGGGTATGATGTAAATGTGTGTCGTAAATCCACCCTCCACCCGACAGCAAAGACGACGTTAGATGCTCGCTAACAGCACTTGCGCCTTACAGTCTGGTGAGGCTATAACTCATTCATTACATTTATGCAATTTGTTTTTTGAGTCAAACACAAACTCGCCCCCCCTCCCTCCCTCCCTCCCTCCCTCCCTCCCCCCCCCAACTCTACTAACCAGGGTAGCACGGTAATACTTTAACACATAGACATTCAACGAAGGTAGTCCTTGCCGATGGAATAAATTATACGCACACACATATATAACAATACCAACACGAGAGTGGAGATGGTTTGCAGAGTTTCCTGAACCGTTCGGTGCTCGGAGGCAATCTGAGGCGCCACCATCCCCTCCCCCTCCCCCTCCTCCTCCCTCCCTCCCTCCTCCCCCCAAAATGGGGGATCGGTGTCTTGGGGTACATGCCCCACACCCCCACTGCCCTCCCAACCCACCCCACCCCCACCCTCCACCCCACCCACTCTCACCCCCACCCCTCTCACCCCCCCTACCTCTCCCGCCCCCACCCCATCCTACCCTTTCCACTCCCTCCCACCCCCTCCCACCCCTCCCACCCCCTCCCACCCCGGCCCCTCCCACCCCACCCCCTCCGAACCCCTCTGACCCCCACCCCCTCCCACCCCTCCCACCCCCACCATCTCCCACCCCGACCTCTCCCACCCTCACCCCCCTACCCCCTCTCACCCCACCCCCTTCCACCCCCTCCCACCCCTACCCTTACCCCTCCCACCCCCATCCCCTCCCACCCCCACCCCTCCCACCCCACCCCCTCCCACCCCTACCCCTCCCACCCCCACCCCTCCCACCCCTACCCCTCCCACCCCCTCCGAAAACTGCCCACTCTCACCCCCACCCTCACCCCTCCCACCCCCATCCCCTCCCACCCCACCCCTCTCACCACTCCCACCCCCGCCCCTCCCACCCCCACCAACACTCCCACGCGCCACTTGACGATTGAGTCTCAGCCGCTGTCCGCCAACCGCCAAAGGGCGTGCCCCCCCCCCCCCCCCCCCCAACTTCGTCTGACTGAGCGTGGCCACACGGGGAGTTCAGAGTTCAGCACAAAATGAACCTATCACGGTGTGCTGGGGAACGGGGTGTGGGGGTGGGTGTGATGGGGGGTGGTGGGTGGGAGGCTGGCTGGGTGGGTGGGTGGGAGGCTGCCTGGGTGGGTGGGTAGGAGGCTGGCTGGGTGGGAGGTTGGTTGGCTGGGTGGGTGGGTGGGAGGCTGGCTGGATGAGTGGGAGGCTGGCTGGGTGGGTAGGAGGCTGCCTGGGTGGGTGGGTGGGAGGCTGGCTGGGTGGGAGGTTGGTTGGCTGGGTGGGTGGGAAGCTGGATGGGTGGGTGGGAGCTTGGCTGGGTGAGTTGGAGCCTGGCTGGGTGGGTGGGAGGCTGGCTGGGTGGGTGGGAGACTGGCTGGGTCGGTGGGAGGCTGGATGGGTGGGGGGAGCCTGGCTGGGTGGGTTGGAGCCTGGCTGGGTGGGTGGGAGGCTGGCTGGGTGGGTGGGAGGCTGGCTGGGTGGGTGGGAGGCTGGGTGGGTGGGAGTCTGGCTGGGTGGGTGGCTGGGTGGGTGGGAGGCTGGCTGGGTGGGAGTCTGGCTGGGTGGGTGGGAGGCTGGGTGGGTGAGAGTCTGGCTGGCTGAGTGGGAGGCTGGCTGGGTGGGAGACTGGGCGATGTGTAGTGACCATCACTACCGCGGGAGACAAAGGCGGCCGTTCGCTTCCCACCCTTCGTAGGGTGCTGTCACTCGCGAACAACACTTGCCCAAACAGTCTGTGAAAGGCTACACGGGGGATCTTTCTCTCTACTTATTTATCTCAAATCGCCTCCCGCTACCCCCGCCACCCCTCTGGGGTATCGTCAGGTTCTGCCGGCCGCCTTTGTCTCCCCAGTGGCGATGTTTAAACACTCCTGCAACGGGTGCTCATTTGAGGCCGAGTCGACCTAGGGGAGGCCCAGGACCGGTTCAGATTGATTGCCAACGATGGGGTTCGCAGCGCAGCGCTAACCGCGGCGCCACCGCTCCCTCACTATCGCTCCCACAGCCACTGAGAAGGAAAACATCGCGGGGGCCATTTGCCACGAGGTGCCGCCACCACGGCGCCCGTGCCAAGCTACGTGCACTGTGCCACCACCATCACCACCACCACCAACACCACCACCAACACCACCACCACCATCACCACCACCACCAACACCACCACCAACACCACCACCATCACCACGATCACCACCATCACCACCAGCACCATCACCACCATCACCACCAGCACCACCACCATCACCACCACCACCACCAACACAACCAACACAACCATCACCACCATCACTACCACGATCACCACCATCACTACCACCACCATCATCATCACCACCACTATCATCACCACCACCACCACCACGATCACCACCACAACCAGCACCACCAGCACAATCACCACCACCACCACCATCACCACCAACACAACCACCACCACGATCACCACCATCACCACCACCACCATCATCACCACCACCACTATAATCATCACCACCGCCATCATCACCACCACCACCACCACCTCCACCACCACCACCACCACCATCACCACCACCACCACCATCACCACCACCACCATCACCACCACCATCACCACCAACACAACCACCACCACGATCACCACCATCACCACCACCACCATCATCACCACCACCACTATCATCATCACCACCACCACCATCACCACCATCTCCACCACCTCCACCACCACCGCCACCACCACCACCACCACCAACCCCCCTCCGCCCACAAACCCCCACGCATCCTCCACGCTGCAGGCGGCCCAAGTCGCAGCTGCACTGCTTTGATTTATCGAGCGGCTGATGTCCTCGATGGCCGTGCGGAGGACTTCGTCGATTGATCCTCACGACGAAGGCGGGAGACAAAGACAAAGGTGCGCCGGCAGAGCCCTTTGAAGGACCGTCGGGGCAAGTGCTGTGAGCGAGCGGCACCTACGAAGGCCGGCACGGCACACGAGGGGCTGGCGTGGCCAACACCACCGCGCCCGGCCGCCTTTGTCTCTCCCTAGTGGCGATGTTTTTACGCACCGCAGAGGTTGCTCATTTGAGGCCGAGTCTACCTAGGGGAGGGCCCTCGAGCGGTGATCGAGCTCGGGACGCCGGGTTCATAGCGCAGAGTCGCGCTCACCGCTGCACCACCACCGCTCCCCACCAACCCACCCACCCACCCACCAACCTACCCACCCACCAACCCACCCACCCACCAAGCAACCAACCCACCCACCAAGCAACCAACCCACCCACCCACCAAGCGACCAACCCACCCACCAACCCACCCAATCACCCACCAACCCACCCACCCACCAACTGACTAACCCACCCACCCACCAAGCAACCAACCCACCCACCCACCAACTCACCAACCCACCCACCAACTCACCAACCCACCCACCAACTCACCAACCCACCCACCAACTCACCAACCCACCTACCAACTCACCAACCCACCCACCAACTCACCAACCCACCCACCAACCCACCAACCCACCCAACCACCCACCCACCACCCGCTCGATAGAGCTGGGGGGGGGGGGGGGAGAGCGGGGGGTGGAGTCTGTAATTAATAAATCAATTAATCATTAAAGGGATGCATCGAATATCGGGTCGAATTGTAATCTTGATAAAAAAACAAAACCACAATGGGATAATGTAACCCGGCGTCCCGGGTTCGATTCCCGCTCGCGGCCAACACCGATGACGATAATCTGAACGGGCCCCGGGCCTCCCCTAGGTCGACCCAGCCTCAAATGAACGAGTAACTTGGTGCGGTGTGTAGTGAACATCGCCACTAGGGTAGGCAAAGGCGGCCGGGCGTGGTGTTGGCCACCAACCCCCTCGTGTGCCGTGCCGGTCGTCGTAGGTGCTACACGCTAACAGCACTTGCCCCTAGAGTAATGTCAAAATAAATATGATGGTAATAACGTTCACCACGGAGGAAGGAGGCTTTCGCCGCCGATGTCATCAACGATCGAAGTATTTTTTTGTGTGTTTTGGCAGGAGGAGGAGGAGGAGAGGAGTTGGGTAGATCGCGTTAAATACAAATGTGTGGCATTAAATACAAATGTGTGGCGTTGAATCCGCCAACACCAACACCGCCACCGGCTGACGCACGGTCAAATCAGTAAAGGTTTGTCACGGAGTACAAATGTCCGGCTGTCGTGGCGTGACGCAAACTTTTACCAATTGGCTAGTGCTGTACTAGTATACTACACTATACACTACACTATACACTACACTATACACTACACTAGTGCTGTACTGGTATACTACACTATACACTACACTATACACTAGTGCTGTACTAGTATACTACACTATACACTACACTATACACTAGTGCTGTACTAGTATACTACACTATACACTACACTATACACTAGTGCTGTACTAGTATACTACACTATACACTACACTATACACTACACTATACACTAGTGCTGTACTAGTATACTACACTATACACTACACTATACACTACACTATTCACTAGTGCTGTACTAGTATACTACACTATACACTACACTATACACTACACTATACACTAGTGCTGTACTGGTATACTACACTATACCCTACACTATGCACTACACTATACACTAGTGCTGTACTAGTATACTACACTATACACTACACTATACACTTGTGCTGTACTAGTATACTACACTATACACTATACTACTAAAGACTACACTATACACTAGTGCTGTACTAGTATACTACACTGTACACTACACTATACACTACACTATACACTACACTATACACTAGTGCTGTACTGGTATACTACACTATACACTACACTATACACTACACTATACACTAGTGCTGTACTAGTATACTACCCTATACACTACACTATACACTAGTGCTGTACTAGTATACTACACTATACACTACACTATACACTAGTGCTGTACTAGTACACTACACTATACACTACACTATACACTAGTGCTGTACTAGTATACTACACTATACACTGCACTATACACTAGTGCTGTACTAGTATACTACACTATACACTACACTATACACCACATTCTACACTAGTGCTGTACTACTATACTACACTATACACTACACTATACACTACACTATACACTAGTGCTGTACTGGAATACTACACTATACACTACACTATACACTACACTATACACTATACTATACACTACACTATACACTAGTGCTGTACTAGTATACTACACTATACACTTCACTATACACTACACTATACACTAGTGCTGTACTAGTATACTACACTATACACTACACTATACACTAGTGCTGTACTGGTATACTACACTATACACTACACTATACACTACACTAAACACTAGTGCTGTACTAGTATACTACACTATACACTACACTATACACTAGTGCTGTACTAGTACACTACACTATACACTACACTATACACTGCATTATGCACTACACTATACACTACACTATACACTACACCTTACACTAGTGCTGTACTAGTACATACACTATACACTACACTATACACTACACTATACACTAGTGCTGTACTAGTATACTACACTATACACTACACTATACACTACACTATTCACTAGTGCTGTACTAGTATACTACACTATACACTACACTATACACTACACTATACACTAGTGCTGTACTGGTATACTACACTATACCCTACACTATGCACTACACTATACACTAGTGCTGTACTAGTATACTACACTATACACTACACTATACACTTGTGCTGTACTAGTATACTACACTATACACTATACTACTAAAGACTACACTATACACTAGTGCTGTACTAGTATACTACACTGTACACTACACTATACACTACACTATACACTACACTATACACTAGTGCTGTACTGGTATACTACACTATACACTACACTATACACTACACTATACACTAGTGCTGTACTAGTATACTACCCTATACACTACACTATACACTAGTGCTGTACTAGTATACTACACTATACACTACACTATACACTAGTGCTGTACTAGTACACTACACTATACACTACACTATACACTAGTGCTGTACTAGTATACTACACTATACACTGCACTATACACTAGTGCTGTACTAGTATACTACACTATACACTACACTATACACCACATTCTACACTAGTGCTGTACTACTATACTACACTATACACTACACTATACACTACACTATACACTAGTGCTGTACTGGAATACTACACTATACACTACACTATACACTACACTATACACTATACTATACACTACACTATACACTAGTGCTGTACTAGTATACTACACTATACACTTCACTATACACTACACTATACACTAGTGCTGTACTAGTATACTACACTATACACTACACTATACACTAGTGCTGTACTGGTATACTACACTATACACTACACTATACACTACACTAAACACTAGTGCTGTACTAGTACACTACACTATACACTACACTATACACTGCATTATGCACTACACTATACACTACACTATACACTACACCTTACACTAGTGCTGTACTAGTACATACACTATACACTACACTATACACTACACTATACACTAGTGCTGTATTAGTAAACTACACTATACACTACACTATACACTACACTATACACTAGTGCTGTACTAGTATACTACACTATACACTATACACTAAATTATACACTAGTGCTGTACTAGTACACTACACTATACACTACACTTATACACTGCACTATACACTACACTATATACTGCACTATACACTACACTATACACTACACTATACATTGCCCTATACACTACACTATACACTACTATACATTACACTATACACTGCACTATACACTACACTACTATACACTACACTATACACTACACTACTATGCACTACACTATACACTACACTACTATACACTATACACCACACTATAAAACTGCTCTAGAGGAGTTGTACACCCCTAGCTGCCACTGCCATTCATTGGCGTAAAATAAAATAAAATTCTTCGCTCCGGATGACGCTGCAAAGTATTATCTGTATTTTGATTTAGCGTGCTGATCTTAAAGGTGCATTGAAAATGTTTATACTCCCACTGATGCTCCTGTTGTTCTGGAGTGACTCATGCAGCCAGCTATGGCTCTAGGACTTGGTGTTACATGTTATTTATGTAGTTTATTGTAAAAATTCGGTCACAGTCTCTGTGATCACTGTTACGTTGCAATTATGGCTTTAGTTTTTGGTGATTTGCAAAACTTTTTTGTTTGTAGTACGGAGTTAGACTGATGGCCTTAATCTAAGTTTTCTTGTGGTTGTTGTTGTTGTTTGACTTGCATCCCACTGGGATTTTTTGCACATAACGTTGGTGGTGTACGGTGCTTTTTTCTGGAATATTTTGCTGTTTTTTTTCACGGATTTTCTGTTTTGCACAGTCACACACAAAGTCACTTTAAGATGTTTTTCTTGTTCATGTTTTTGTTTTTTGTGTTTGTTGTGGTTGCACCCGATTCAAGAGCCGAATGGCTCACAGGGCTACACCAAAACTGAAACACTACAATACACTACACTATACACTACACTATACACTACACTATACACTGCACTATACTCTCCACTATACACTATTAACTACACTACTATACACTACACTATTAACTACACTACTGTACACTACACTACACACTGCATGCACTACTATGCACTAGACTACACACTACACGCTACACTATTCATAATAAAGGTTTATTTGGGTTAGATCTCGCTATTCATAAATGTGTCGTAACCCTCCACCATTCGACACGACCAATCGGTAAAACATGTGTCACGTTGGCAAAAGACAAAATAGCTCACGACGTTAGCCCACAGGTGTGTTGAAGAGTGGCCCCACAACATTTACAATCTTTGAGTGCGACGTTTCGCTGGCAATCGTTAAGAGGGCTTCTACTGTACAGTGTAGTGTATGGTGTAGTGTATAGTGTAGTGTATAGTGTAGTGTATGATGTAGTGTATAGTGTAGTGTATAGTGTAGTATATAGTGTAGTGTATGATGTAGTGTATAGTGTAGTGTATAGTGTAGTGTATAGTGTAGTGTATAGTAGTCTAGTGTATAGTGTAGTGTATAGTGTAGTGTATAGTGTAGTGTATAGTGTAGTGTATAGTAGTGTAGTGTATAGTAGTCTAGTGTATAGTGTAGTGTATAATGTAGTGTATAGTGTAGTGTATAGTGGAGTGTATCGTGTAGTGTATAGTGTAGTGTATAGTGTAGTGTATAGTAGTCTAGTGTATAGTGTAGTGTATAGTGTAGTGTATAGTAGTGTATAGTGTAATGTATCGTGTGGTGTGTAGTAGTGTATAGTGTAGTGTATAGTGTAGTGTAAAGTGTAGTGTATAGTAGTGTAGTGTATAGTGTAGTGTATAGTGTAGTGTATAGGGTAATGTACAGTGCAGTGTATAGGGCAATGTATAGTGTAGTGTATAGGGCAGTGTATAGGGTAGTGTATAGCACAGTGTATAATGTTGTATATAGTGTAGTGTATAGGGTAGTGTATAGTGTAGTGTATAGTGTAGTGTATAGTGCAGTGCATAGGGTAATGTATAGGGTAGTTTATAGCGTTGTTGGAGCGTTAAGCGATAAATCTTTATCAGGGCTGGTCGTTAAAAGGGGTTCTACTGTGCACACACACACAGACACACGTGTACGTACACATACGTATGCACACACATGGATGTGTACGTGTGCGCGTCTCATCACCGTTTGAAATCGTCAGCAGACCTTCGGTGGCGTATCGGAACAAAGGACTTAAGGACGCGCGTGTGTGGAGCGAGCGAGCGTGCGTGCGTGCGTGTCCCATGGGGTTATCAGTCTCGATTGAAATCAAATACTCGATACGCAATCCCATCAGATGGGCCTCTCCGGCGGAGCGGGGGCCGAGGACACGTCAGCCACCGGCACGCCCCGGCCACCGAAAAGGCAGGCCACACCACATGCCCGGACATCGAAAATTAGGACACACCACATGCCCGGCCACCGAAAATTAGGCCACACCACATGCCCGGCCACCGAAAAGTCAGGCCACACCACATGTGCGGCCACCGAAAGCCAGGCCACACCACATGCCCGGCCATCGAAAAGTCAGACCACACCACATGCCCGACCATCGAAAATAGGCCACACCACATGCCCGGCCATCGAAAATTTAGGCCACACCAAATGCCTGGCCACCAAAAGCCAGACCACACCACATGCCCGGCCACCAAAAGCCAGGCCACACCACATGCCCGGCCACCAAAAGCAAGGCCACACCACAAGTTGGGCCACCGAAAAGTCACGCCACACCACACATGCCCGGCCACCGACAGCTCGGCCACACCACATGCCCGGGTAGCTCAACGGGCACGACACGGAGCTGGGGAGGAGATGGAGCTGCTGTGGTTACAGGAGGACGTGGAGCTGAGTGGTACCAGCGGTGTCAAGATCGGCCTCTGTGGAGGAGGAGGCTCGTGATGGACGCTGCTGCTGCTGCTGGGCAGCTGGAGGCAGTCGCCCTCCAGCAACAACCACGGTAGGGGACAGAGGAGCGACGCTCACAACAACGAGCGGAGCGTCGGGGCGGTTAAAACGCAGCGAGTTGGCACAGTAGGGGGGCACAGGTGGCCACTCATCTCGGTCAGGTAACCCATGGCCCCTGCTGGGTCTGCCCCGTGACCTCCTGCTGCCAGCGAGCGTTGGACAATTCCAGTGGACTCAAAGCGCACCTAGCCTGGCACAGGGGCAGTCGTGTCAATGTCTCCGGTGGGGAGCGGTGGTGCAGCGGTTCACGCTGCACTACGAACCCGGTTGACCTGAATTCGAATCCCGCTCCCCTACCACTAACATCGTTGACGAATATCTGAACTGGTCCTGGGCCTCCCCTAGGTCGACTCAGTTTCAAATGAGAAGCTGGTGCTGTGTGTAGTAAACATCGCCACCACCTCGTGTGCCGTGCCGGCCTTCATAGGTGATGCTACTCGCGAACAGCACTTGCCCCAACAGTCTGTTAAGGCTATACGGGGTGGGGAATATTTGCCTTTACCAGAGTGTCGTTTAGTAGCGGTTCGTGCACTGCACGAATAACCCGGCACTCTGAGTTCGATTCCCTTCCCATGACCTGTGCCAAACCTTCAACATCGATTCAACTAATTAACTTATATATGTTTTTTTGTATTCAACTAGGAAAGTGTCCACTGAGCTAAATGGCTCTAGTTTAGAACGCGAAGTAGCTATCACGAACGTTAGATCGGGAATGCAGCTTCATCGGGTGAACATTTGTAGCGGCTACATCTTTATGAAGGCGTGGTGATGTTGATTCTAAATGTGCAGGGGAGCAAAAAACCAGGAGCAACCGGGAGAAAAATCTAGAAAATCCACGCGACCACGGGGATAGAGAGAGAGAGAGACACACACAAACTCCAAATATATAGAACAGTAGGCGTCAGGGTGAGGATGGAACCCCCACGACCTCCTGTATACCAGGCGAGGGAGGTAACATCTCCTAGCCACCGTGATGATGAGAAAGACACAAAAACTCCAAACATACAGCAGGCATCACGGTCAGGATGGAACCCACGACCTCCTGTATACCAGGCGAGGTAGTTAACATCTCATAGCCACCGTGATGATGATGAGAAAGACACACAAACTCCAAACATACAGCAGGCATCAGGGTCAGGATGGAACCCACGACCTCCTGCATACCAGGCGAGGGAGATAACATCTCATCGCCACCGTGATGATGATGATGAGAAAGACACACAAATTCCAAATATACAGCAGCAGGCGTCAGGGTCAGGATCAAACCCACTACCTCCTGTAGACCAGGCGAGGGAGATAACATCTCATAGCCACCGTCATGATGATGAGAAAGACAGACAAACTCCAAATATACAGCAGGCATCAGGGTCAGGATCGAACCCACGACCTCCTGTATACCAGGCGAGGGAGATAACATCTCGTAGCCACCGATACGCAAAGGAGGAGTGGAGGGAATGGATGATATATGTGGAGTCTTAACGCCATATATTATGTGATATTAACCCTGCACGCTGCTTTGACGCATCAACCAACCATCCCTCCACCCCCCCCCCAAAGACACCTACAAAGAAAAAAATCCCCCCTATTGCCTTAGCAGACTTTTGGGGCAAGTGCTTGCTAGCGAGCACACACACACACGCTCATTCACTCACACACTCACACACACACTCACACACACACTCACACACACACTCACACACTCACACACACACACTCACACACTCACACACACACTCACACACTCTCACAAACACTCACACAAACACTCACACAAACACTCACATACACTCTCACACACACACTCACACGCACACTCACACTCTCTCACACACACACACCCACACACTCACTCACACTCACTCACACACACTCACACACACACTCACACACACTCACACACACACTCACACACACACACACTCTCGCACACACACACACACTCACTCGCACACACTCTCACACACACTCACAAACACTCACACACACACTCACACACACACATTCACTCACACACTCACACACACTCTCACACACTCTCACACACACCCACACTCACACACACACACACTCACACACACTCACACACACACACTCACACACACACTCACACACTCACACTCTCTCACACACACTCACACACACACTCACACCAACCCCCCCGCCCCAGACACACACAGGCGCACCCGCTGGCGAAAATAAATCCCTGCGACAAGGCAAGCCGGAGCAAGGAGGTCTTGCAGGCGAAGATCAAAATGCTTGGACGGAGATAGGGAGGTGGATCGTTGGAGCTTTGTTTTCTAAGCAAAAAAACCCCATTAGATTTGTTTAACATGTGACTTGCAGGAAACACTAGTGTTGAACGCGCGGTGCTTCTTCATGTCATTTTTTTTATTATTATAAATAAATAGCGGGGTGGGGGGGGGGGTAATGTATACGTTAATTAATCTCAGCCGCGTATCTCTGCTGTCAACGATCCAATTTCGACTGTGAATCTCTGCCGAAATCAAATACCGAGTATGCAAAAGAAAAAAAAAAGTCTCTGTCTCTCCATCACCTCGATCAACATCGTCGTCGTTGTCATCGGTCGTGGCCGATCCACTGCTGGATGATGCAGCTCATCATCCCCCAAAAACCATCACCGTCACATATCGACTGGGACTTTTTAAGACTCGGGGTTTTTTTGTTTGTTTAAAATATTTTCTGGCAATAAAAAAAACAGGAGCCGTGATCAGACGTTCGGACAACACGTCTGCGTGAATCACACCTACATGTAGCAAAAACAAACATAGTGAAACGCGCTGATGATATCACCATCCCCGCCACCACCACCGCCACCACTACGTCTCTCGATCGCGAGGTGTAACGATTCAATACACCATGAGCTGATGGAATCGCTCACCCACTCACACACTCACCCACTGACTACTTATTCACTCACTGACACACTCACTCACTCGCCCAACGAATTCACTCAGTGAAGCACCCACTCACCCACTAATTCACTCACTGGCCCACCCACTCACCCACGAATTCACTCATTGACCCACTCACTCACCCACGAATTCACTCACTGACCCACCCACTCACCCACGAATTCACTCACTGACCCACTCACTCACTCACTCGCCCACGAATTCACTCACTTACCCACGAATTCACTCAGTGAGACACCCACTCACCCGCGAATTAACTCACTGACCCACCCACTCACCCACGAATTCACTCACTGACCCACCCACTCACCCACGATATCACTCACTGACCCACCCACTCACCCACGAATTCACTCACTGACCCACTCACTCACCCACGAATTCACTCACTGACCCACCCACTCACCCACGAATTCACTCACTGACCCACTCACTCACTCGCCCACGAATTCACTCACTCACCCGCGAATTCACTCAGTGAGACACCCACTCACTCACCCACAAATTCACTCACTGACCCACCCACTCACCCACGAATTCACTCATTGACCCAATCACTCACTCACCCACTAATTCACTCACTGACCCACCCACTCACTCACACACCCACTAATTCACTCATTGACCCACACATCCACTCACTCACCCACTAATTCACTCACTGACCCACTCACTCACCCACTAACTTATTCGGCCACTGACCCAACCGCTCACTCACCCACTAATTCACTCATTGACCCACCCACTAATTCACTCATTGACCCACCCACTAATTCACTCAGTGAGCCACCCACCCACTCACCCACCCACCCACTGACTTATTCAGTCACTGACGCACCCACTCACGAACCCACTCACGTTTTCACCCATTCACTCACTCACTCATTAACATATTCACTCACTCACTCATCTACGAACCCGATGACCTGAGTTCGATTCCCGTGCACGGCCACCAACAGCAGTGACGATAATCTGAACCGGTATGGGGCCTCCGCTAAGGTCAACTCAGCCCCAAATGAGTACCTGGTGCGGTGTCTATTTGACCTCGCCACTAAGGGAGACAAAGGCGGCCGGGCGTGGTGCTGGCCACCCACCCCCTCGTGTGCGGTGCCGGCCTAAATTTGTGCAGCATCGCTACCAGCACTTGCCCCGAACGTCTGTTGAGGCTATACGGGGGATCTTTGTCTTTGTGGTGCTGGCCACCCACCCCCTCGTGTGCCGTGCC
The DNA here is from genome assembly GCF_048934315.1 of Petromyzon marinus. Classification (NCBI taxonomy): domain Eukaryota; kingdom Metazoa; phylum Chordata; class Hyperoartia; order Petromyzontiformes; family Petromyzontidae; genus Petromyzon; species Petromyzon marinus. Next base: position 5,880,085 of record NC_133728.1, read on the forward strand.
GGCCTTCAAACCTGCAGCTTCGCTACCGATTCCCGTTGACGGCCAACTAAACACCAGCGTTCGATTATCTGAACCGGTTCTGGTTCACTCCCCTGAGTCGACTCAGCCTCAAATGAGCACCGCGACCTGGCGCGGTGTGAACAGAAAAACATCGCCGATGGAGAGACAAAGGCGGCCCGTGCGTGGTGCTGGTCACCCACCTATGCCGTGGCCTTCATAGGTTCGATAAAGACCCTGACGCCTGTTGTATATTTGGGGTTTGCGTGGGCAGTGTTGAGTCTATGGTGCAGTGTTGAGTCTATGGGTAGTGGTGAGTCTATGGGTAGTGGTGAGTCTATGGGTAGTGGTGAGTCTATGGGTAGCGGTTAGTCTATGTTGCAGTGTTGAGTCTATGGTGCAATGTTGAGTCTATGGGCAGTGTTGAGTCTATGGTGTAGTGTTGAGTCTATGGGCAGTGTTGAGACTATGGTGCAGTGTTGAGTCTATGGTGCAGTGTTGAGTCTATGGTGCAGTGTTGAGTCAATGGGCAGTGTTGAGTCTATGGGCAGTGCTGAGTCTATGGGCAGTATTGAGTCTATGGGCAGTGTTGAGTCTATGGTGCAGTGTTGAGTCAATGGGCAGTGTTGAGTCTATGGGCAGTGTTGAGTCTATGGGCAGTGCTGAGTCTATGGTGCAGTGGTGAGTCTATGGGCAGTGTTGAGTCTATGGTGCAGTGTTGAGTCTATGGGCAGTGTTGAGTCTATGATGCAGTGTTGAGTCTATGGTGCAGTGTTGAGTCTATGGTGCAGTGCTGAGTCTATGGTGCAGTGTTGAGTCTATGGTGCAGTGTTGAGTCTATGGTGCAGTGTTGAGTCTATGGTGCAGTGTTGAGTCTATGGGCAGTGTTGAGTCTATGGTGCAGTGTTGAGTCTATGGGCAGTGTTGAGTCTATGGTGCAGTGTTGAGTCTATGGTGCAGTGTTGAGTCTATGGTGCAGTGTTGCGTCTATGGTGCAGTGTTGCGTCTAGCGGTGGTGGCGTGGATTTTGCTCTCCGGGTTCTCTGGATATTTCCACTCCCCACATCGAATCATCGTCAAGCGGGATTTAGAGCTCTTTGCCTGCTTTATAAAATGCCCCACGCGATGATGATGATAACGATGATTCCAACAGCCACTTCGTTGAGCCATCACTTGCGATTAAAGGGTCTACACGGCTGGTAAAATACAAATAAAAATGTCTACAAACAATAATAATAATAATACTCGCTAAAAACAGCACTTGCCCCCAAAATCACGTGGAGGCTATACGGGGCATCTTTGTCTTTGCGCGTGCGCGTTCATTGCTCGTTGCTGCGACGTTCTGACACCCGTGGCCCCCCTTGACCGGACACCCGTTGAACAAAGAGCTTCACAGCTCATCGGATTCCTCCAGCGCAAATACCATTTTTCTCATTCTGTTTCTTCGCCCCAGCGGGTGTGGGGTGGTTGGGGTTTGGTGGGGGGGGGTGGAGTGTGTTTCGCTATGCGGGGCACAGGGATCGCAGCTGTAATGGAATTGAATTTATATATATTTTTTTCTCGTTACACCCAGCCGTGGGAAATCACTTCTCGACCTGGAGGCGGTCCCCGCTGCATTCACGCTCCACTGCGGTTCGTTTCTTAACCACGGCGGCTTGCGAGATGTTAACTGCCTCGCCTGGTGTACAGGAGTGTCGTGTGTTCGATCCAGAACGTGGCGATGCCTGCTGCTGTATATTTGGAGTTTGCCTGTTTCTCTCTCATCATCATCATCACGGTGGCTAGGAGATGTTAACTGCCTCGCCTGGTGTACAGGAGTGTCGTGTGTTCGATCCAGAACGTGGCGATGCCTGCTGCTGTATATTTGGCGCTTGGCTGTTTCTCTCTCATCATCATCATCATCATCACGGTGGCTGGGAGATGTTTACTACCTCGCCTGGTGTACAGGAGGTCGTGTGTTCGATCCAGACCCTGACGCTGCCTACTCTTGTATATTTGGAGTTTGCGTGTCTCTCTCTCTCATCATCATCATCACGGTGGCTATGCGATGTTAACTACCTCGCCTGGTATACAGGAGGTCGTGTGTTCGATCCAGAACGTCACGATGCCTGTATTATATTTTGAGTTTGCGTCTTTCACTCTCTCTCTACGTGGAGATGTTAACTCCCTCGCCTGGTATACAGGAGGTCGTGGGTTCTCTCTCTTTCTATCTCATGTGGCCGTGCGGAATTATCTCCCAGTCCCTCCGGTTTTACCCCCTTCACGTTTAGCATCGACGTGACGCGCTGACAGTTATTTGACCGCAACAAATTTACTCACCACGACGACGAAGATGACGATGATGATGATACGCCATTAAGTCATGGAGCAATAAAATGCGATAACCAGGTCGCTTCTGAAAAGAGCTTCTTACTTGGTAAAATAAAAAAACATAATTTGTTGTTCAGAAAAAATAACATTCATAAATGGAACGGCGTCGGCTTTGGACAGCAACTCTCACACTCATTAACTTGCCGCGTCATTCATTCATTCATTCCCTCGCTCACTCGTTCGCCCGGCCACTCGTTCGTTTGTACGTTCGCTGTGCTCGCCCATGTATTCATTCACTCGCTCATTCATTCTCTCACCCAGTCATTCACTTGCTTGCTCACCCGTTCACTCATTCTCTCACTCAGTCATTTACTCGGTCGCTCACTCGTTCGGTGAAATATTTGCTCACTCGATTCGTTCGCGCCACTCATTCTCTCAGTCACTCGCTCGTTTACTCACTCATCGCTCATTTTTCTCGCACGCTCACTCATTCTCACACTTGCTCACAAACTCGTTCACTCACTGATCTATGGACAGTGCTGAGTCTATGGTGCAGTGTTGAGTCTATGGACGGTGCTGAGGCTATGGGCAGTGTTGAGTCTATGGTGCAGTGTTGAGTCTATGGGCAGTGTTGAGTCTATGGGCAGTGTTGAGTCTATGGGCAGTGTTGAGTCTATGGGCAGTGTTGAGTCTACGGGTAGTGCTGAGTCTATGGGCAGTGTTGAGTCTATCGGTAGTGCTGAGTCTATGGGCAGTGTTGAGTCTATGGACGGTGCTGAGTCTATGGGAAGTGTTGAGTCTATGGGCAATGCTGAGTCTATGGGAAGTGTTGAGTCTATGGGCAGTGCTGAGTCTATGGGAAGTGTTGAGTCTATGGACGGTGCTGAGGATATGGGCAGTGTTGAGTCTATGGGCAATGCTGAGTCTATGGACAGTGCTGAGTCTATGGGCAGTGTTGAGTCTATGGGCAGTGTTGAGTCTATGGGCAGTTCTGAGTCTACGGGTAGTGCTGAGTCTATGGTGCAGTGTTGAGTCTATGGGTCTCAGTGTTGAGTCTATGGGCAGTTTTGAGTCTATGGGCAGTGCTGAGTCTATGGGAAGTGTTGAGTCTATGGACGGTGCTGAGGATATGGGCAGTGTTGAGTCTATGGGCAATGCTGAGTCTATGGACAGTGCTGAGTCTATGGGCAGTGTTGAGTCTATGGGCAGTGTTGAGTCTATGGGCAGTTCTGAGTCTACGGGTAGTGCTGAGTCTATGGTGCAGTGTTGAGTCTATGGGTCTCAGTGTTGAGTCTATGGGCAGTTTTGAGTCTATGGGCAGTGCTGAGTCTATGGTGCAGTGTTGAGTCTATGGGTGGTGTTGAGTCTATGGTGCAGTGTTGAGTCTATGGACGGTGCTGAGGCTATGGGAAGTGTTGAGTCTACGGGTAGTGCTGAGTCTATGGGTAGTGTTGAGTCTACGGGTAGTGTTGAGTCTATGGGTAGTGTTGAGTCTATGGGTAGTGCTGAGTCTATGGGCAGTGTTGAGTCTATGGACGGTGCTGAGGATATGGGCAGTGTTGAGTCTATGGGCAGTGTTGAGTCTATGGGCAGTGCTGAGTCTATGGGTAGTGTTGAGTCTACGGGTAGTGCTGAGTCTATGGGCAGTGTTGAGTCTATGGGTAGTGTTGAGTCTATGGGTAGTGTTGAGTCTACGGGTAGTGCTGAGTCTATGGGCAGTGTTGAGTCTATGGGTAGTGTTGAGTCTATGGGCAGTGTTGAGTCTATGGGCAGTGTTGACTCTATGGTGCAGTGTTGAGTCTATGGACAGTGCTGAGTCTATGGGAAGTGTTGAGTCTATGGACAGTGCTGAGTCTATGGTGCAGTGTTGAGTCTATGGTGCAGTGTTGAGTCTATGGGCAGTGTTGAGTCTATGGACAGTGCTGAGTCTATGGTGCAGTGTTGAGTCTATGGGCAGTGTTGAGTCTATTGACGGTGCTGAGTCTATGGTGCAGTGTTGAGTCTATTGACGGTGCTGAGTCTATGGGCAGTGTTGAGTCTATGGACGGTGCTGAGTCTATGGTGCAGTGTTGAGTCTGTGGAGAGGGCTGAGGCTTTGGGGAAGTTGATTGCAGTGGAGGGAAGGGAGGAACGGGAAACAGTGGAGGCCCGAAGGGCGAGGGAAGAAGATTACATCCGGTGTAGTCTTTTCATCTTTTGTTGTTTCATATAATTGACGTAAAAAATAGAAATTGTTTTCATTTAATTATTCTTCTTCACGCAAGACAGACGGCCTCATTAGCGACTGCCTCCTTAATAGAATAGACGACAGATTGAGATGTCAATGTGCGCGCGTGTCCACGTGTGTCAGTGTGTGTGTGTGTGTGCGCGCGTGGCCACGTGTGTCAGTGTGTGTGTGTGCGCGCGTGCCCACGCGTGTACAGGTTTTGCGTGTGATTGCGTCCACACGTGTTGCCTGTGTGCGCGTGTGTGTGCACGCGTGTCCACGTGTTAATATGCGCAGTGAGCTAACCGCTACACTACCGCTCGCCATGCTACTACCACTACCTCTGCTACAATCACCACAATCACCACCACAATCATCAACACCACCACCATTACCGCCATCGTCACCACTATTGCTACAACCGCCACCATAATGATCACCACCAAAACAAAATACAAAGACAAAGATCCCCCGTATAGACCTAACAGGCTGTTGGGGCAAGTGCTGTTAGCGAGCGGCACCTATGAAGGCCCGCACGGTACACGAGGTGGTGGGTGGACGACACCACACCCTGCCGCCTTTGTCTCCCCCAGTGGCGATGTTTACACACCGCATCAGGTACTCATTTGAGGCTGGGTTGACCTAGGGGAGGCCCAGGACCGGTTCAAATAATCGTCACCGGTGGTGTTGGTGGTCGTGCGCGGGATTCGAACTCGGGTCGCCGGGTTCGTAACGCAGCTGCGCTACCGCTCCCACACAAAGACAAAGGTCCCCCGCATAGACTTAACAGACTGTTGGGGCAAGTGTTGTTAGCGAGCACCACCTCTGAAGGCCGGCACGGCACACGAGTGGGGTGGGTGGCCAGCACCGCGCCTGACCGCCTTTGTCTCTCCAGTGGCGATGTTTACTGCACATCGCGCTGGGAACTAATTTGAGGCTGAGTCGACCTAGGTGAAACCAAAGACCGGTTCTCATGAATTCGTCACTGGTGAAGGCCTTGAGCGGGAATCGAACTCGGATTTCTGGCGTGTTGGTGACGCTACACCACCACCAACAACAACAACAGCAATCGTCATTTTCCACGAAGTGGCGGTGATGTCACCACGGCGTTTGTGCCAGGCTAGGTGCGCGTCAGGTCCACGTGAAGTGTCGAACGCCCGCTAGCAGAAGGTCACGGGGCAGACCCAGCAGGTGCCACGGGTCGACTGACTGAGATGACTGAGATGAGTGGCTGATGCACCACCTGTGGCCCCTAATGTGCCAACTTGCTGTGCTTTAGCCACCCGGCGCTCCGCTCGTTGTTGTGAGCGTCGCTCCTCCGCCCTCCGTTGTTGTTGGAGGGCGACTGCCTCCAACTGCCCAGTAGCATCCTTCACGAGCCTCCTCCACAGAGGCCGATCTTGACACCGCTGGTACCAGTCATCGGCAAGTCCACTCAGCTCCACGTCCTCCTGTACCACATCACTCCATCTCTTCTCTAGCCCGTGTCGCGCCCGCTTAGCCCCCTCGATCCGGCCGAACAAAAGCTGTTTCGGCATGCGGTGGCTGGACATGCGGGCTACATGACCCAGCCAATGCAGCCTTGCCTGCCAGAGGAGCTCTCCAGAGAGGCCTCGCTGGAGGCAACTCTACTCCAGCCCGACGTACAACCGCATCGGCGACCTCAGCCGGAGCATCGCCCACGGCACCGTCACCACCAACGTCTCCCTGGCGCGCTTCACCGACACGTCCCCGGAGTGCCGGTTCTGCGGTAAAGTGGAGACGGTGGCGCACCAATACGTGGAGTGCAAGAGCCTGGACTCGCTGTTTCAAGGTCCTGAGAAACATCCTCCTAAGGTTCAGCCTCCACTTCTCCCCGACGGTCCTCATCTTTGGAAACCTCAAGGGCGACGGACCTCGACATCTTCAGGGGCCGGTCAACGTGCTCTTCGGCCACGCCACGCTCGCCATATACAGGGCGAGGAAAGTGGCCCTGGAGGGGAAACGTCCGGCTAGCAGCCCTGGGCATCTTCCGCGCTCCGGTCGGAGCCAGGGTGTGGGCTGGAGTTCCGCCACGCGCGGCTGACCCACGCCGTGCCGGCCTTCAAGGAGCGGTGGGCGCTGGAGGAGGCCGTGTGCTCGGTGGCAGATGACGGTAGAGAGCTCCGTGCATGCAGATTGTGAGCTACCCGTCGGAGGCCGTTTGACTGTGGGAAGGGCTGCGTGCAGATGCAGCACTTGTCGTAGTTATATAAAAAAAGCGAGAGCGAGAGAGAGCCAAATGGAGTAGGAAGAGAGGGGGCAGAGAGAGAGGGGGAGGGCAGAGAGGAGGGTAGAGAGAGAGAGAGGAGGGGCAGAGAGGGGGGTAGAGAGAGAGGGAAGGGGTAAGGAGAGCAGGAAAAAAAGAAAAAAACGAAATGATGAACGGAGCAAAGTGCCGACTACACCGAGCATCTTCTTGTTTGCTCTGATCGAAAAAAAAAGAGAGATGGAGAGAGACAGAGAGATGGAGAGAGATGGATAGAGACAGAGAGATGGAGAGAGACAGAGAGATGGAGAGAGACAGAGAGATGGAGAGAGAGAGAGATGGAGAGAGACAGAGAGATGGAGAGAGACAGAGAGACAGAGAGATGGAGAGAGATGGATAGAGACAGAGATATGGAGAGAGACAGAGAGACGGAGAGAGACAGAGAGATGGAGACAGAGAGATGGAGAGAGATGGATAGAGACAGAGAGATGGAGAGAGACAGAGAGATGGAGAGAGACAGAGAGATGGAGAGAGACATAGAGATGGAGTGAGATGGAGAGAGACAGAGAGACAGAGAGATGGACAGAGACAGAGAGATGGAGAGAGACAGAAAGACGGAGAGAGATGGAGAGAGACAGAGAGACAGAGAGATAGAGAGATAGAGAGACAGAGAGACAGAGAGATAGAGAGAGACAGAGAGATGGAGAGAGACAGAGAGATGGAGAGAGACAGAGAGATGGAGTGAGATGGAGAGAGACAGAGAAATGGAGTGAGATGGAGAGAGACAGAGAGATGGAGAGAGACAGAGAGATGGAGTGAGATGGAGAGAGACAGAGAAATGGAGTGAGATGGAGAGAGACAGAGAGATGGAGAGAGACAGAGAGATGGAGAGAGAGTACTGCGTGATGGATGGCGCTTCGCTCTCCGGGACATATTTGCCTATTCAAGGGCATCAAGTCTATGGTTGTGTGGGCGGCGGGGTGAAGGGGGGGGGGCTTGACCGGGGGTTGGGGGGGGGGCGGTGCTCTCAAGGTTCATCTGTAAGTGGAGAGGTAGGGGGGGAGGGGGATGGAGGTGGGGGGGAAGGGGGAGCGAGGTGGGGGGAGAGAGGGGGAGTTGTGTCTGTTCGATGTCTCAAACCACGCGCCGCTCCGCTGTTGGTCGAGGTGACCCGCGACGACGACGTCACCAACACCCACGCGAGAGAAAAAAAGACAAAGGTCCCCCGTATAGCCTCAACAGAGTGTTTAGGCGGGGGGGGGGGCTTGGGGGGGGGCACGTGCTGTTAGCGCGCAGCATAACTGAAGGCCGGAACGGCATCACGCCAGGCGGTGAGTCGCCCAGTAACCCCGCCCGGCCGCCTTTGTCTACCCCCCCCCAACCCCCCCCCCCCACCAGTGTCGATGTTCACTACACACCGCACCAAGTACTCATTTGAGGCTGAGTCGACCTAGGGGAGGCCCAGGACCGGTTCGGATAATCGTCGCCGGCGTTTGACCGTTAAGCGGGGAATCGAAACCCGGGTACCGCTGGGTTCTTAGCGCAGCGTAGCGCTAACCGCACACAATCACACACACTCACTTACACACACTTACACACATTCACACACATTCACACACACACTCACACACACACTCACACACACACTCACACACATTCACTCACATTCACACACATTCACACTCACACTCACTTACACACACTTACACACACTTACACACATTCACACACATTCACACTCACACACACTCACACACACACTCACACACACACTCACACACATTCACACTCACACACACACTCACACACATTCACACACATTCACATACACACACACTCACACACACTCACACACTTACACACACACTCACACACACTAACACTCACTTACACACATTCACACACACTCACACACACTCACATACATTCACACACACTCACACACACTCACACACACGCTCACACACACACTCACTCACACACACTCACACACACACACTCACACACACACTCACACACACTCACACACTCACTTACACACATTCACACACATTCACATACACACACACTCACACACACTCACACACTTACACACACTCACACACACTAACACACTCACACTCACTTACACACACTCACACTCACACACATTCACATACAACAACAACCGCCATTCGCCACTAAGTGGCGGTGACGTCACCACGACGCTTGTGCCAGGCTATGTGCACCTTGAGGCCACGTGAAGTGTCGAACGTCCGCTGGCAGGAGGTCACGGGGCAGACCCAGCAGGTGCCACGGGTCGACTGACTGAGATGACTGGCTGATGCACCACCTGTGCCCCCTACTGTGCCAACCTGCTGTGCTTTAGCCACCCGGCGCTCCGCTCGTTGTTGTGAGCGTCGCTCCTCCGCCCTCCGTTGTTGTTGGAGGGCGACTGCCTCCAACTGCCCAGTAGCAGCGTCCTTCACGAGCCTCCTCTTCCACAGAGGCCGATCTTGACACCGCTGGTACCGGTCATCGGCAAGTCCACTCAGCTCCACGTCCTCCTGTACCACATCACTCCATCTCTTCTCTAGCCCGTGCCGCGCCCGTTTAGCCCCCTCGATCCGGCCGAACAAAAGCTGTTTTAGCATGCGATGGCTGGGCATGCGGGCTACATGACCCACATACACTCACGCACACACACACTCACACACTCACTCACGCACACACACTCACGCACACACACTCACACTCACTCACGCACACTGACGCACACCCACTCACACCCACACACGCACACATACACTCACGCACACACCCACTCACGCACACCCACTCACACTCACGCACACCCACGCACACACACACGCACACACACTCACGCACACCCACACACACTCACACACACCCACACATTCACGCACACCCACGCACACACACGCACGCGCACGCACACCCACACACACCCACGCACACTCACGCGCGCACACCCACACACACTCACGCACACCCACGCACACCCACGCACACTCACGCACGCACGCACACCCACGTACACTCACGCACACTCACGCACATTCACGCACGCACACCCACGCACACTCAGGCACGCACACCCACGCACACTCACGCACACCCACGTACACTCACGCACACCCACGCACATTCACGCACACTCACGCACGCACACCCACGCACACTCACGCACGCACACGCACGCACACTCACGCACACTCACGCACGCACACCCACGCACGTTCACGCACACTCATGCACACTCACGCACGCACATCCACGCACACCCACGCACACCCACGCACGCACACCCACGCACACCCACACACACTCACGCACACCCACGCACACTCACGCACACCCACACACACTCACGCACACTCACGTACACTCACGCACACCCACGCACATTCACGCACGCACACTCACGCACACCCACGCACGCTCACGCACGCACACCCACGCACGCTCACGCACGCACGCGCTCTCGAGCTAAGTAAAAAATAAACACGGCAATAAATGGAATGTGACAAACGAGGATTTGTTTGTCAGAACTCACGCGGAGCTGGGCGCGCATATAAATTGGCTGCTTAGCGCTGGGGAAAAGTTGCTGGGGGGGGGAGGGGCTGCCCCATCCCCCCCCCCAACAGCCCCGCCCCCCACTCCCTATCCACTCCCCCCCCACCCTCCTTGAGTGAAGGGAGACACTCACCCTGCAGTACCCCCTCCACCCCCCATTCCACCCCCCCACTTCCCCCCACTACCTCCTTGAGTGAAGGGAGACACTCACCCTCCCATGGCCCCCACCCCCCCCCCACCCCCCATGGCCCCCCTCCCCCGCCGTTGTACCCCCCCCCCCCCTTATAGATTTCCTGTAAGTCGCGACCTGGGGTTAAACGCATGCGTTTGTCCTCGGGGGTGCGGTGAGTGGGTGCCTGGGGGGGGCTATTATTGTGCCTGAGTGTGAGTGTGTGTGTGTCTGCGTGCCTCAAATTAGCACCTGTTTTGCGCTGTGTAAACATCGCCACGGGGGAGACAAAGGCGGTCGGGCGTGGCGCTGGCCACCCACCCCCTCGTGTGCTACCGTGCCGGCCTTCATAGGCGCCGCTCGCTAACAGCACTTGCCCCTAGAGTCTGTTACAGGCTATACGGGGGTTCTTTATCTTTGTCTATGTGCGGGCACTTTAGGCCGGATACAAATTGCAATATGTAGGGGGGGGGGGGGTTAAATAAATAAATAAGCACATGATTACAGAATGGCTGTAAGTATCAACATCGGTACTGACAATATTGATTCTCTTGCATCGCGCGATAACTTAAATTATACATGCATCCGGCAATAACGGCTCAGACGATCAGTCACTTTATGCAGATATCATCATCATCAGCAGCAGTTTGATCATGCTTGCCACGGCTAAATCATCGCCACGACGCTCAAATTTTTTTTTATTTTCGCAATTGTATTCGAACCATGTAAGTGCTCCCAACTAATCTGCTCTTTTTTTTAATAAGAAGCGACACCTGGCTATCACAATTGATAGCTGCTCAACGACGTGAGAGGGCTTATCCTCATCATCATCATCATCAAGTGGACACTTATGTGTGGAGAGGGAGGGGGTTACATCGGAGTAAGCGGAGACAAATCCACTCGACCACGGGAGGAGAGAGAGAGAGAAAGAGAGACACGCAGACTCCAAATATATACAGCAGCAGGCATCAGGGTCGGGATCGAACCCACGACCTCCTGTACACCAGGCGAGGTAGTTAACATCTCCTAGCCACCGTGATGATGATGAGAGAGAGAGAGACACGCAGACTCCAAATATACAGCAGCAGGCGTCAGGGTCGGCATCGAACCCACGAACTCCTGTACACCATGCGAGGTAGTTAACATCTCGTAGCCACCGTGATGATGATGAGAGAGAGACACGCAAACTCCAAATATACAGCAGGCGTCAGGGTCGGGATCGAACACACGACCTCCTGTACACGAGGCGAGGTAGTTAACATCTCACCACCTAGATGATGATGAGAGAGAGACACGCAAACTCCAAATATACAGCAGGCGTCAGGGTCGGGATCGAACCCACGACCTCCTGTACACCAGGCGAGGTAGTTAACATCTCGCTACTGAACCAATACCACCTCCACCTGGGGCAAGGAATCTAACTGGGCCCCCTTCCAATGGGACATCAATGTTGTCCACAGAGCATCACCGCCAGCACCACCACAGACAAAGATCCCCCGTATAGCCTTCACGAACTGTTCGGGCAAGTGCTGTTAGCGAGCACCTATGAAGGCCGGAACAGCACACGAGGGGGTGGGTGGCCAGCACCACGCCCGGCCGCCTTTGTCTCCCCCAGTGGCGATGTTTGCACACCGCACCAGGTACTCATTTGAGGCTGAGTCGACCTAGGGGAGGCCCAGGACCGGTGCAGATAACCGTCACTGGGTGTTGGCCGTGAGCGGGAATCGAACTCGGGTCGCCGGGTTCGTAGCGCAGCGTAGCGCTAACCGCTACACCACCACTCCCCACCACCACCACTACCATCACCAACATTACCACCACCACCATCATCATCTGTACCGTCACCATCAACAACATCAGCACCCGTTTGCTACTAGTTGGTGGCGACGTCACCACGACGCTTGTGCCAGGCTAGGTACACACCTTGACGCCACACACACAGAACAACGCACCCCACCACCACCACCACCACAACGACCCCCACTACCACCACCACCACCACCACCACAACGACCCCCACCACCACCACCACCACAACGACCCCCACCACCACCACCACCACAACGACCCCCACCACCACCACCACCACAACGACCCCCACCACCACCACCACCAAAACGACCCCCACTACCACCACCACCACCAAAACGACCCCCACCACCACCACCACCACCACAACGACCCCCACTACCACCAAGGCTGTCCCCACCACCACCGCACCACGACAGCTCCCTACCACAACGTCACTCCACCATCACATCACCCCATCACCACCACCACCACTACCACAACACCACCACCACAACCACCACCACCACAACAACACACCCTACCACCACACCACCCCCGCCACAACACCACCACAACCACCCCCTTCCATCACTACAACACCACCAGAACCACACCTTACTACCACCACCATCATCGTCACCACAACACGACGACAATCACCCCCTTACCATCACCACAACCACCCCCTACCACCACCCGCTACCACCACAACACAATCACCCCCTTACCATCACCACACCACCAGCACCACAAGCACCCCTACCACCATCTCAACCACCCCCTACCACAACACAACCACAACCACCCCCTTACCATCACCACCACCACCACCACAACCACCACCACCACCCCTTACCACTACCTCCTACTACAACACCACCACCACCACCACCACAATCACCCTCTTACCACCACCACAACACAACCACAACCACCCTCTTACCACCACCACCACCACTACCACCACAACCACCCCTTACCACCACCACCAACACCACCATCCCCTACCCCTACCCCCTACCACCACATCCCCATCACACCACACCACCACCACACCACCACCCCCACAACCACCCTCTTACCACGACCAACACCACCACCACAACACCACCAACACCACCAACACCACCACCAACAACACCACCAACACCACCAACACCACCACCAACAACACCACCAACACCACCAACACCACCATAACCACCCTCTTACCACCACCACAACACCACCATAACCACCCTCTTACCACCACCACAACCACCCCTTACCACCAACACCACCATCCCCTACCCCTACCACCACACCCCCACCACACCACCACCACCACCACCCTCTTACCACCACCACCACCAACACCACCACAACATCACCACCACCACAACCATCCTCTTACCACCACAACACCACCACCACAACACCACCACCACCACAACACCACCACCACCACAACACCACCACCACCACCACCACAACACCACCAACACCACCAACACCACCATAACCACCACCAACACCACCAACACCACCACAACACCACCACCACCCTCTTACCACCACCAACACCACCAACACCACCACCACCACCACAACAACCGAACCGAGACCCGAACCGCGCGCACTCACCGGCCACCTCGAGCGAGGCGTTCCGGCTCACGGCCTCCCCCAGGTAGTTGCGCGCCACGCACGCGTACGTCCCCTCGTCCGGCCGGTTGCCCCGACGGCCGTGCACCACGCGCAGGAAGAAGAGCGAACCGTCGGGCAGCAGCATGCGGTGCGAGTGTGGATCGTCGCGGTCGGTGTCCACGCGCTCGCCGTCCTTGTACCACTCGACGCTGGGAGGGGGACGCCCCTCCGCCTTGCAGTTGAGGGTCGCCGGCTCGCCCCGCGACACGATCAGGTCGGAGGGATGCTCGGCGATCCGAGGCGGGGAGTCCTCCTGGCGCAGGCGGGAGCCTGGTGGGGGGGTGGTGGTGGGGGGTGGTGGTGGGTGGTGGGGGGGTGGGGGTGGTGGTGGGGGGGGGTGGTGGTGGGGGGGAGCGAGATGGGACACGGGGGTAGTGGAGGTACGGTCAGTGTCGTTCATTCAGTCATTCGACAGAGTCCTCCTGGCGCAGGCGGGAGCCTGGTGGGGGGGTGGTGGTGGGGGGTGGTGGTGGGGGGGGTGGTGGTAGTGGGGGGGTGGTGGTGGGGGGGGTTGTGGGGGGGGGAGCGAGATGGGACACGGGGGTGGTGGAGGTACGGTCAGTGTCGTTCAATCAGTCATTCGACAGAGTCCTCCTGGCGGAAGCCTGGGAGGTAGTGGGGGGTTGGGAGGAGTGGGGTGGGGGGCGTGGTGGGGGGTGCGGGGGTGGGGGGGTGGGAGGTAGTGGGGGGACCAGGGTGGGGAAGTATGGTCAGCGTCACTTTAATCGTTCGTTCATCAGGGTCCTCCTTGGGTGGTGGGTGAGGGTAGTGGGGTAGCTAGGCATGGGTCGCCGTGGTCAACGTGATCCAATTATCTTCAGTGTGAGTCCCCAGTAGCATCGCGGCTGAAGAGTTCCACTCGTATCGGATCAACTCCCATGCAGTTACCGTGAGCACCACGTTACACACGGATAGAGTGAGCTAACTCGTTAAACCCTGCCCATCAACGTGCTTTGGTTATCTCCATTATGAGGCCCCAGTAGGAACGCGACCTCACACTAATGATGCTTTCGTGACTGCAGGAATTAATCTTTGTTATTTTTTCGGTAAAGTCACGTAGAAATAAGAAAAATAAGAAAAAATAATTCTATTTTTATTTTTCTTATTTCGACGTGACTTCACCGAAAAAAAACCCCAAAGATTAGTTCCAATCGTATCGGATCAATTCTCTATATTTATTTTGCTATATATATCTAAAAAAATAAGATTTTTTTTCATAATAAATAGTAGTATTTTACGAGGTAAGATCCACTTAGTTGTGCAGTTCTCCACCATCACCACCGCCTCCCATCACGGCATCCCGTGCGTCGCTGCAAAAACCCGACATTGTTACGATGCCGGATTTAAAAAATAAAAATAAAAACTTGATTCGGATCTTTCGTCACTGCAGGAATTCATACTCTTTGGTTCTTTGGGTAAAGTCGGGTGGAAATAAGTAAATAAGTAAATACAATGATAGCTCGCGACGTTTCGTGGCGAGCTATCATTGTGTTGCAATTGAAACGTCGCGTGCTATTATTTCATTTATTATTTTCCCTTTCTAACGTGACTTTACACAAATAACCAAGAAAAAGAGACGCTCTTATTCGTTACTTTCTGCTGCTGCTGCAACATCAAAGGGGCCGTCCATAATTTATGGACCATAAATGACGTCACGCACCTGGGGGGGGGTCAGACATTTGTGACGATGTGTGACGAAGAGGGGGGGGGGGTGGGGGAGGGGGTTGAGAAATGTGACGTCACATCAAGTTGCGCAACTTTTAAAATAAATATAGGCAACACATATTTATTGGTTCTTTCGGTAAAGTCACCACGTAGGAGGGAAACAATAAAATAATAAATAATATTGTTTCCCTCCCCTCCTACGTGGTGGTGACTTTACCGAAAGAACAAAGAGTATGAATTCCTGCAGTCACGAAAGCATTAAATAAAAATTTATAGGCAACACGTTCTACTTAATTAAATTGACTTTTTAATAAATGTTTTCTCCCTACAACATCAGAGTGCAGCGCTACATTAAACACGCAACTACAATGTGACAATAGTTTAAAGCGATTTGAAGCATGTTTTATATATTTTTTTGGGGAGGGGGAGTGGGGGGGGCAAGCTTTGTGACGTCATATTTGAGGGGGGGGCTGATTTTTTGTGACGCCGTGTGACTAGAGGGGGGGGGGGGCGGGAGAGGTAAAAAAAATTGTCCAAAATCGCGTGACGTCATTTATGGACGGCCCCAAAATCCGCAAAGGCGGCAGGGCATGGACGAGAACACCCAGTCAGGCTGAACGTCTTCTTTGGTTCTTTCGGTAAAGTCACCACCACGTAGAATGAGAATAAAATAATAAATTGATAAAATAAAATAACACAATAATATTCTCACGACGTTTCGGCCACACCACAAGCGGCCTTCATCAGGTGAAGGGACGAGACTGTCTGGTAGGACAGCGCTGGAGTGACAGACAGTCTCGTCCCTTCACCTGATGAAGGCCGCTTGTGATGTGGCCGAAACGTCGTGAGAATATTATTGTGTTATTTTATTTTATCAATTTATTATTTTATTCTCAATCTACGTGGTGGTGACTTTACCGAAAGAACCAAAGAAGATGAATCATTGCAGTCACGAAAGCTTTAAATCGAAATTCAGGCTGAACGTCTTCGTTGGCGCTGTAAATATGTAGAGACCTTCCCTTTGTGTGGGGTGGAGTGATGGTTTTTAAATGAGCGTGGGTTAAATTTTGATTTAAAGCTTTCGTGACTGCAGGGATTCATATTCTTGGTTCTTTCGGTAAAGTCACCACTACGTAGAAGGGTAACAATAAAATAATATTCTTAGCTCTTTGGGTAAAGTCACGTTGAAGGGAAACAATAAAATAATAAAATATATATGAAACAATAAAAATTCTCACGACGTTTCGACTGCAACCACAAGCAATCATCATCAGGTGTGAAAACCACAGCAAGGAAATTTTAAAAAAGGTGGCGGCTTTTTTAAATAACTGCCAAATCGCTCTCCGTGGTGCTAACGTTAAAAAGAAAACTCCACTTTTTTCAAATTTTCTTGCTGTGGTTTTCACACCTGATGATGATTGCTTGTGGTTGCAGTCGAAACGTCGTGAGAATTTTATTGTTCTATATTTTTATTATTTTATTGTTTCCCTTCAACGTGACTTTACCGAAAGAGCTAAGAATATGAATTACTGCAGTCACGAAAGCTTTAAATCAAAATTAAAAAAATAATAAAAATATAAAACAATAAAATTCTCACGACGTTTCGACTGCAACACAAGCAGCAATCATCATCAGGTGTGAAAACCACAGCAAGCAAAGAAAAAAAAGACGCCACTTTTTTTCAAGTATTCTTGCTGTGGTTTTCACACCTGATGATGATTGCTTCTTGTGTTGCAGTCGAAACGTCGTGAGAATTTTATTGTTTTATATTTTTATTATTATTTTATTGTTTTCCTTCTACGTGGTGACTTTACCGAAAAAAACAAGAATATGAGCGTGGGTTGTTTATTTTTAGGGGTGTTTCTTGCATTATCACCCGACCCGCCAGGCGCCAACATCATCCCTGCAATTATTATTGTCATTGCAACCACGTGCTGCTCTTCAGAATAATTAATATTGTATTCGTACTGCCGGAGGAGGAGTAGAAGGAATCTGATGAGCTATCAAGCTTTTTGTATTCACAAGGTGTCCGCTAAGGGGGCACGTGGCCAGATCGTTACAATGAATGACGCAAAACAGAACACGTTAGGAGCGCAAAGTCCAGGAAATGTAAACACTTCACTTTTAACACGTAGGCATTACACAGAATTCAAAAACTAGTATCTTGCACTAAAGACGCATTACCTAAATTATCAACAGAAGGTGTATATATCGGAATAATTGTTTATGTGGCAGATGCTGTATTGGACAGACGGGATGTAACATCAGCGTAAGACTAAAAGAACATCAAAGAAATATTAAATTATCTCAAACACAACTGTCGGCAGTGGCAGAACATGCTTGTCAATAAGGACACTCAATTGATTTTGATAACGTTGAAGTGTTGTGTAAAACTAATTATTACTCTCAAAGACTAATTAGAGAATCCATTGAAATTGAGAGGAATAAAAATAACTTTAATCGCTCTGACAGCTACAGGCTTAGTGCGGCCTGGAAGCGTATTATTAAATAATCCACATTACAATTCCTTATAGGGGAAACACATACTAATTAACGGATTACTAACATGGCATCTAATCACAATAACACACGTTACAACTAATTACTAATCTACAACTCATTACTAATCATAACCATTGACTGATTGCTAATCGATTATATAATTACAATACCCCCCCCTCCGCCTCAAATCACTGAACCTGATATGAGTTAAGTGATGACGTCACCATGCTGCTCTATTTAAGACCGAGAGCAAGTGGAGAGGGCTTTACCATTCTGGCGAATTGCCCGATGATGCTGGATGTAATTACCAGCGGAACGTCGTACTCAAACTGTAAATGTTGTGGATTCACTCTTCAACACACCGGTGGGCTAAAGTAGTGAACTATTTGTCTTTTGTCAACGTGACACTTTTTTTTTTGCTGATTGGCCGTGTCGGGTGGTGGAGGGTTACGACACATTTATAAATAACGCGATCTAACCCAAACACCTTTATTGTGGACTTCACTTTTACAAATTCACGTGCGAATACAACTAGACCATTGAGCTATGAACGTTATTTTCTAGAAGCGAGCTGCCAATCACAAATGACACATTTATAAAGGTCCGTTAAAGACCGCTGGTTGTTTACCTGGGGTGCACGCCACCCCTGGGGGTACACTACACTATACACTACACTATAGACCACTATACACTGCTATACACTACAAGATACACTACTACACACCACAATTTTAAATACTATACAATACACTATACACTACACTATAGATTACAACACACCACACTTAAAAATACTATACAATACACTATACACTGCACTATACACTACTACACACCACACTCTAAAATACTTCACAATACACCATACACTACTACACACCACACTTTAAAATACGATACACTACACTATACACTACACTATAGACCACTATACACTACTATACACTACACTATACACGACAGTATACATCACAATACACTACTATACACTACACTATACACTACACTATACACTACACTATACACTACACTATTCACTACACTATACATTACAACCGTGGCTCTTAACCTGGGGTGCACGCAACCCCTGGGGGTGAGAGATGCCCTTTCTGGGGGTGTGCGAGACGTGACCAGATTTTTTAAAGGTAAATCATCAAAATACAAATTAAGCATGGGCACGTAGCTACTTTGTTATTAACATGATACTGCTTTGCTATTAACAATAAACATTTTATTTTACGATGGCGAACCAAAGGGGGTGCCAGGGTGCAGTAAAGGTTAAAAACCACTGCACTACACTATACACTACACTATACACTACAATACACTACACTATACACTACACTATACACTACAATATACACTACAATATACACTACAATACACTACATTACTATACACTACACTACTCTACACTACACTATACACTACAATACACTACACTATACACTACACTATACACTACACTATACACTACAATACACTACACTATACACTACACTATACAATACAATAGACTACACTATACACTACAATACACTACACTACTATACACTACACTACTCTACACTACACTATACACTACAATACACTACACTATACACTACACTATGCACTACACTATACACTACAATACACTACACTATACACTACAATACACTACACTATACACTACACTATACACTATACTATACACCACACTACTATACACTACACTACTATACACTACACTACTATACACTACACTATACACTACACTCTACACTACACGACACTACTATACACTACACTATACACTACAATACACTACACTTTACACTACAATACACTACACTATACACCACACTACTATACACTATACTATACACTACACTACTATACACTACACTATACACTAGACTACTATACACTACACTACTATACACTACACTATACACTACACTATACACTACACTATACACCACTATAAACTACACTACTATACACTCACTATACAATACTCTACACTACCCTTCACTATACAGCACTATACACTACACTACTATACACTAATATACACTACACTATACACTGCACTATACACCACTATAAACTACTATACACTACACTATACACTACGCTAGTATACACTAATATACACTACACTATACACGACACTATGCACTACTATACACTACTATACACTACATTATACACTACACTATACACTACTATACACTACATTATACACTACACAATACATCAATTTACACGACTAAATACTACACTATACACCACTATACACTACTATACACCACAGCATACACTACACTATACACTACACTATACACCACTATAAACTACACAGTACGCTACGATACACTACACTATACACTACAACCGTGGTACGTAAGTGCAGGCGTTCATAAGTGCGGGCGTTCATAAGTGCGGGAGTTTGTAAGTCGAGTGTTGGTAAGTGGGGGCGTTCGTAAGTGCGGGTGTTCGTAAGTGTGGGCGTTCGTAAGTCGAGTGTTGATAAGTGCAGGCGTTTATAAGTCGAGTGTTGGTAAGTGCAGGCGTTCGTAAGTCGAATCTTGGTAAGTGTGGGCGTTCGTAAGTCGAGTGTTGGTAGGTCCGGGCATTCGTAAGTGCAGGTGTTCGTAAGTGTGGGCGTTCGTAAGTCGAGTGTTGATAAGTGCAGGCGTTTATAAGTCGAGAGTTGGTAAGTGCGGGCGTTCGTAAGTAGAATGTTGGTAAGTGTGGGCGTTCGTGAGTAGAATGTTGGTAAGTGTGGGCGTTCGTGAGTCGAATGTTCGTAAGTGCAGGCGTTCGTAAGTCGAGTGTTGGTAAGTGCGGGCGTTCGTAGTTCGAGTGTTCGTAAGTGCGGGCGTTCGTAAGTCGAATGTCGGTGAGTCGATGACTGACCGTACATACACACGCACGGTCATCGAAACCTTGACAGAGGCAGGGAAACAAAACAATCCCTGCTGAGCCTCAGTTGATGCGGCGATGCGGGGAAGGGGAGAGGGGGGCGGGTGGGTGGGTGTGGGGGGTGCGGGGAGTGGTGGTGCAGCGGTTAGCGCTGCGCTACGCTACGAACCCGGCGACCCGGGTTCGATTCCCGCTCACGGCCAACACCCACTGGCGATTATCCGAACCGGCCCCGGGCCTCCCCTGGGTCGACTCAGCCTGAAACGAGTACCTGACGCGGCGTGTAGTAAACATCGCCACTCGGGGAGACAAAGGCGGTCGGGCGTGGTGCCTGGCCACCCACCCCCTCGTGCTCCGTTACGGGCCTTCATAGGTGCTCGCTAGCAGCACTTGCCCCCTACAGTCTGTTACAGGCTATACGGGGGATCTTTGTCTTTGTGGGGGCGTGTGGGGGGTGGTGAATAGGTGACCCCTGCCAAGGTCTGGCTTCCTGCCGTGCTCGCAGAAATCAATAGATATTCCACGCGGACTCGAGACGCATCTCATTTCCACGACCTTACGGAACGATGGCACAAACACGAAACCCCCCCCCCCGGCCCCACCTCTCCCCCTTCAGCCCCCCCCCCCCTCGTTACCCCCCCCCCCCCCCCCACCGCCACGTGCGCCCCTTAACAGGCCGTGGGGCGCAAATGCTGTTAACGAGTAGCTGCGGCATGCAGCTCTTGAGATGTTGACTACCTCGCCCGGTATGCAGGAGGTTCGGTGGGGTTCGATCCCGAGCCTGACGCCTGGCTGCTGTATATTTGGGGTCTGCGTCTCTCTCTCTCTCATCATCATCACCATCACCACAGTGGCTAGGAGATGTTAACAACCTCGCCCGGTACGCAGGAGGTCGTGGCCTCAATCCCGACCCTGACGATGCCTGGCTGTTTGTTGTATATTTGGAGTCCGCGTGTCTCTCTCTCATCCTCATCATCACCACAGTGGCTATGAAATGTTGACTACCTCGCCCGGTGTACAGGAGGTCGTGGGTTCGATCACCACGCCTATGTATTTGGAGTTTGCGTGTCTCTCTCATCATCATCATCATCACGGTGGCTAGGAGATGTTAACTACCTCGCCCGGTGTACAGCATGTCGTGGGTTCGATCCCGACCCTGACGATGCCTGCTGCTGTATATTTGGAGTTTGCGTCTCTCTCTCTCATCATCATCATCACGGTGGCTAGGAGATGTTAACTACCTTGCCTGGTATACAGGAGGTCGTGGGTTCGATCCCGACCCTGACGATGCCTGCTGCTGTATATCTGGAGTTTGCTTGTCTCTCTCTCTCCTCATCATCATCACGGTGGCTAGGAGATGTTAACTACCTCGCCTGGTATGCAGGAGGTCGTGGGTTCGACCCCAACCCTGACGATGCCTGCTGCTGTATATTTGGAGTCTGCGTGTCTCTCTCTCTCTTTCTCTCCCCGTGGTCGCGTGGATTTTGTTTTAATCCTCCGGGTTTCCCACCCCTTCCCCTCCCGCACCTCACGTCCACATTTCAAATCGACGTCTCCCGTTTCAGAGTTATTTGACTGCTGCTGCTGCTGCTGTTACATTCCCACTTGACTACAAGGACCAACGTCGGTTTGAGCTGTCGTTAGTCAAAGCCGAGGTCGCCTCCGACAAGGAGTTACGTGCGAGCGGGGTCATCAATGCCCGGCCGCATTGGGGTCGTCCATAAATGACGTCACGCGATTTTGGACGATTTTTGACCCCCCCCCCCACCACCACCACCCCACCTTGTCGCACGGCGTCACGTAAAAGTTAGACCCCCACCCCTCAAATATGACGTCACTAAGCTCTGACCAAACCCTCCCCCCCCCCCCCATCCAAGAAAAACATATTTACATTTTGAAAATAAAACATGCTTCAAATTGCTCTCAACTATTGTGATTTAATGTGGCGCTGCACTCTGATGTTGTAGGAGAAAACATTTATTTAAAAAAGTCTATTGTTGGTGGCCGCGAGCTGGAATCGAACTCGGGGCGTCCGGGTTCGTAGCGCTAACCGCTACAAAGACAAAGATCCCCCATATAGCCTTGACAGACTGTAGGGGCAGGTGCTGTTAGCGAGCACCTATGAAGGCTGGCACGGTACACGAAAGGGTGGGTGGCCAGCACCACGCCCGGCCGCCTTTGTCTCCCCCAGTGACGATGTTTACTACACACCGCACCAGGTACTCACTTGAGGCTGAGTCGACCTAGGGGAGGCCCAGCACCGGTTCAGATAATCGTCACCGGTGTTGGCCGTGAGTGGGAATCGAACTCGGGTCGGCGGGTTCGTAGCGCAGCATAGCGCTAACCGTGACATTAACACGACCGCTCCTCACACACATGCACACACACACGTTGATGTACAACACAGACACACACACACGTTGATGTACAACACAGACACACACACACAAACACGTTGATGTACAACACAGACACACACACACGTTGATGTACAACACAGACACACACACATACGTTGATGTACAACACAGACACACACACACAAACACGTTGATGTACAACACAGACACACACACACACACGTTGATGTACAACACAGACACACACACACACACACACGTTGATGTACAACACAGACACACACACACAAACACGTTGATGTACAACACAGACACACACACACAAACACGTTGATGTACAACACAGACACACACACACAAACACGTTGATGTACATCACAACAAAGATCCCCCATATAGCCTTAACAGACTGTAGGGGCAAGTGCTGTTAGCGAGCACCTATGAAGGCCGGAACGGTACACGAGGGGGTGGGTGGCCAGCACCACGCCCGACCGCCTTTGTCTCCCTAGTGGCAATGTTTACACACCGCACCAGGTACTCATTTGAGGCTGAGTCGACCTAGGGGAGGCCCGGGACCGGTTCAGATAATCGTCACTGGTGTTGGCCGTGAGCGGGAATCGAACCCGGGTCGCCAGGTTCATAGCGCAGCGCGCTAACCGCTACACTATCGCTCCCCACATGTACAACACAGACACACACACACAAACACGTTGATGTACAACACAGACACACACACACGTTGATGCACAACACAGACACACACACACACACGTTCATGTACAACACAGACACACACACGTTGATGCACAACACAGACACACACACACGTTGATGAACAACACAGACACACACACACACACGTTCATGTACAACACAGACACACACACACACACGTTGATGAACAACACAGACACACAAACACGTTGATGTACAACACAGACACTCACACACACGTTGATGTACAACACAGACACACACACACACAGGTTGATGTACAACACATACACACACACGTTGATTTACAACACAGACACACACACACGTTGATGTACAACACAGACAGACACACACACGTTGATGTACCACACAGACACACACACACACGTTGATGTACAACACAGACACACACACGTTGATGAACAACACACACACGTTGATGTACAACACAGACACACACACAGGTTGATGTACAACACAGACACACACACGTTGATGTACAACACAGACATACACACACGTCGATGAACAACACACACACAAAGACGTTGATGTACAATACAGACACACACACACGTTGGTGTACAACACAGACAGACACACACGTTGATGCACAACACAGACAGACACACACGTTGATGCACAACACAGACACACACACGTTGATGTACAACACAGACACACACACACGTTGATGTACAATACAGACACACACACACGTTGATGAACAACACAGACACACACACACACGTTGATGAACAACACAGACACACAAACACGTTGATGTACAACACAGACACACAAACACGTTGATGTACAACCCAGACACACACGTTGATGAACAACACAGACACACACACACACACACGTTGATGTACAACACATACAGACACACACACGTTGATGTACAACACAGACACACACACACGTTGATGAACAACACAGACACACACATACGTTCATGAACAACACAGACACACAGACACGTTGATGTACAACACAGACACACACACACACACACACGTTGATGAACAACACAGACACACACACGTTGATGAACAACACAGACACACACAGGTTGATGTACAACACAGACACACACGTTGATGTACACAAAAGACACACACACACGTTCATGTACAACACAGACACACACACACGTTGATGAACAACACAGACACACACACAGGTTGATGTACAACACAGACACACACAAACACGTTGATGTACAACACAGACAAACACACACGTTGATGTACAACACACACACACACGTTGATGAACAACACAGGCACACACACACACGTTGATGTACAACACAGACACACACACACGTTGATTTACAACACAGACACACACACACACGTTGATGTAGAACATAGACACATACACACGTTGATGTACAACACAGACACACACACACGTTGATGTACAACACAGACACACACACGTTGATGTACAACACAGACACACACACACACGTTGATGTACAACACAGACACACACACACGTTGATGTACAACACAGACACACACACACACGTTGATGTACAACACAGACACACACACACACACGTTGATGTACAACACAGACACACACACACACACACGCGTTGATGTACAACACACACACACACGTTCATGTACAACACAGACACACACACACGTTGATGAACAACACAGACACACACACACGTTGATTTACAACACAGACTCACACACGTTGATGTACAACACAGACACACACACGTTGATTTACAACACAGACACACACACGTTGATGTACAACACACACACACACGTTGATTTACAACACAGACACACACACGTTGATGTACAACACAGACACACACACACACACGTTGATGTACAACACAGACACACACACACGTTGATGTACAACACAGACACACACGCACAAACACGTTGATGTACAGCACAGACACACACACACGTTGATTTACAACACACACACACACACACACGTTGATGTACAACACAGACACACACACACGTTGATGTACAACACAGACACACACACACACGTTAAAGTACAGCACAGACACACACACATTGATGTACAACACAGACACACACACACACGTTGATGTACAACACAGACACACACACGTTAATGTACAACACAGACACACACACACGTTGATGTATAACACAGACACACACACACATGTTGATGTACAACACAGACACACACACACACGTTGCTGTACAACACAGACACACACACGTTGATGTACAACACAGACACACACACACACGTTGATGTACAACACACACACACACATGTTGATGTACAACACAGACACACACACACACGTTGATGTACAACACAGACACACACACGTTGATGTACAACACAGACACACACACACGTTGATGCACAACACAGACACACACACATGTTGATGTACAGCACAGACACACACACGTTGATGTACAACACACACACACGTTGATGTACAACAGAGACACACATACACACACACGTTGATGTACAACACAGACACACACACACACACACGTTGATGTACAACACAGACACACACACACACACGTTGATGAACAACACAGACACACACACGTTGATGAACAACACAGACACACACAGGTTGATGTACAACACAGACACACACGTTGATGTACACAAAAGACACACACACACGTTCATGTACAACACAGACACACACACACGTTGATGAACAACACAGACACACAAACACGTTGATGTACAACACAGACACACACAAACACGTTGATGTACAACACAGACAAACACACACGTTGATGTACAACACACACACACACGTTGATGAACAACACAGGCACACACACACACGTTGATGTACAACACAGACACACACACGTTGATTTACAACACAGACACACACACACACACGTTGATGTAGAACATAGACACATACACACGTTGATGTACAACACAGACACACATACACGTTGATGTACAACACAGACACACACACGTTGATGTACAACACAGACACACACACACACGTTGATGTACAACACAGACACACACACACGTTGATGTACAACACAGACACACACACACACGTTGATGTACAACACAGACACACACACACACGCGTTGATGTACAACACACACACACACGTTCATGTACAACACAGACACACACACACGTTGATGAACAACACAGACACACACACGTTGATTTACAACACAGACTCACACACGTTGATGTACAACACAGACACACACACGTTGATTTACAACACAGACACACACACGTTGATGTACAACACACACACACACACGTTGATTTACAACACAGACACACACACGTTGATGTACAACACAGACACACACACACGTTGATGTACAACACAGACACACACACACACGTTGATGTACAACACAGACACACACACACGTTGATGTACAACACAGACACACACGCACAAACACGTTGATGTACAGCACAGACACACACACACGTTGATTTACAACACACACACACACGTTGATGTACAACACAGACACACACACACGTTGATGTACAACACAGACACACACACACACGTTAATGTACAGCACAGACACACACACGTTGATGTACAACACAGACACACACACACACGTTGATGTACAACACAGACACACACACGTTAATGTACAACACAGACACACACACACGTTGATGTATAACACAGACACACACACACATGTTGATGTACAACACAGACACACACACACACGTTGCTGTACAACACAGACACACACACGTTGATGTACAACACAGACACACACACACGTTGATGTACAACACACACACACACATGTTGATGTACAACACAGACACACACACACACGTTGATGTACAACACAGACACACACACACACACGTTGATGTACAACACAGACACACACACGTTGATGTACAACACAGACACACACACACGTTGATGCACAACACAGACACACACACATGTTGATGTACAGCACAGACACACACACGTTGATGTACAACACACACACACGTTGATGTACAACAGAGACACACATACACACACACATTGATGTACAACACAGACACACACACACACACACGTTGATGTACAACACAGACACACACACACACGTTGATGTACAACACAGACACACACAGACGTTGATGCACAACACAGACACACACAGACATACCTTCCAGTGAGCAGGCGACAGCGATGAGAAGGAACCATATCCCGACAACCATCACTGACCGACCTCCAGCCAGGAGGTTCGCGGACTGCCTGAACATCCACCAACTAGCACCTCCCCCCCACTATCCAGTCATCCAGCCGCCGGTCCAGTCAGTCTAGGCAGTACGTAGCTCAGCTACACACACAGCCACTGACTGTCTCCTGGCTCGCTAGGCATGCGGTCAGTCACGGCAGGCAGGTGCTCAGCTACTCACAAAGCGGCTTGAGTATGGCCCCGCTATCAAGTCATGCAGCCGCCGGTCCAGTCAGTCTAGGCAGTACGTAGCTCAGCTAGACGCTCAGCGACTGACTGTCTCCTGGCTCGCTAGGCATGCGGTCAGTCACGGTAGTGGCTCAGCTATATACACAGCGACCGATAATCCCGCTAGCCAGTCATGCGCTCAGTCTATCAGACGAGGCAGTAAGCAGTTCGGCTACATACAGCGACTGGCTAGCCCCTGCTAGCTCGTCATGCAGTCAGCCAAGTCAGCCATACATCCAGGGTCTAGTCTGCTCGTCAGCCAGGGAAGTAGTCATGCATCCACCTAACCCAATAGCGCTCTCGCCCACTAGCCAGTCAGTCAGGCAGCCACGTATCTCTCCATCCGCTGTGTAGCCTGCTAGACACCCAGCTCAGCTATCTGTACATCCGCTGCCTGCTAGACTCACGTATACATTATGTAGACTAGTCCCTCAATTGTATCAGTTGCCCAGCTATCTACTCGCTGTTGCAGTATACTCTAGGCAGTCAGGAAGCCACTTTAGCCATTAGCCCAGTCATATATATGTCCACTGCCTCGTCTGCAAGCCAGTCCGGCCGTCGCCAGTCAGACAATCAGTCAAGCCAGTAGCCCGGGTATTATATCGGTACATCCACTGCCTAGTTTTCTAGTCAGTCAGACAGTCAGTCAAGCCAGTAGCCCGGGTATTATATTGGTACATCCACCGGCAAGTCTGCTAGCCAGTCAGGCAGTCACCAGTCAGCCAGTCACCAGTCAGTAGCCCAGGGAGTATATCGGTACATCTACTGCCTAGTTTTCTAGCCAGTCAGACAGTCAGTCAAGCCAGTAGCTCGGGTATTATATTGGTACATCCACTGCCTAGTTTTCTAGCCAGTCAGACAGTCAGTCAAGCCAGTAGCCCGGGTATTATATTGGTACATCCACCGGCAAGTCTGCTAGCCAGTCAAGCAGTCACCAGTCAGTAGCCCAGGGAGTATATTGGTACATCCACCGCCTAGTCTGCTAGCCAATCAGACAGTTAGTCAAGCCAGTAGTCCGGGTATTATATCGGTACATCCACTGCCTAGTTTTCTAGCCAGTCAGACAGTCAGTCAAGCCAGTAGCCCGGGTATTATATTGGTACATACACTGCCTAGTCTGCTAGCCAGTCAGGCAGTCACCAGTCAGTAGCCCAGGGAGTATATTGGTACATACACTGCCTAGTCTGCTAGGCAGTCAGGCAGCCACCAGTCAGCCAGTCACCAGTCAGTAGCCCGGGGTGTATATTGGTACATCCACGGGCTCATCCGTGAGTCACTGCAGCCCGACCCACGCAGTGCGAGGGATCTGTGTGCAGGATGAGCCGGGGGAGGCGGGGGGGGGAGAGGGGGGGGCAGGGGGGAGGGGGCGTGGAGGGAGGGGATGTGGGGAGCGGTGGCGCAGCGGTTAGCGAGCCGCGCTCCGAAAATCCGGCGACCCGAGTTCCATTCCCGCTCACGGCCACCAGGATCAAGCGACGATTATCCGACACCGGGTGGTGGGCATCCCCTAGGTCGACTCAGCCTCAAACGAGTAACCTGCTGTAGCGGTGTGTAATCGACATCGCCAAACCGGGGGAGACAAAGGCGGCCGGGCGTGATGCTGCCCACCAACCGCCTCGTCTACCGTTCCGGCCTTCATAAGGTGCTCGCTAAGAGCACTTGTCCACTACAGTCTGTTAAAGGCTATACGGGGGATCTTTGTCTCTGTGTAGGGGGAGGGGGGGGTTGAGGGCACGGGAGCTGGTGGGTGGGGGGAGGGGGGCTGGGAGGGGGGGGGCCACAGGGGACTCACGCGTGGAGGAGGGGGAGGGGCTTGCACACGTGTGATTAACAAGCCGAGATTTCACCGTCAGCATGACGCTGACAAACGGAGGGAAATGCAAAGGTCCCGACACTCCACGGCGTAGCCTCGACGGACCGTCGGGGGCAAGTGCCGATGGGAGGAAAAGGCGTTGGAGCAAATCGTGGGAGCGGCTAGCGACACGCAACGGGGCCGCCTTTGTCTCCCCAGTGGCGACGTTTCGCGACCGCTCCCCGCTCACAGCGATGAGCTCGCAAAGACAAAGATGTGCGCACCCCCCACCCCTCCACCCCCCACCACGTATCCCATTAGACTGTTGAGGCAAGTGCTGTTAGCCAGCACCTTACACAGATAAAGATGCCCATGTAGCCTCTACAGACTGTTGGGGCAAGTGCTGTTAGCGAGCACCTTACACAGATGAAGATCCCCATGTAGCCTCTACAGACTGTTGGGGCAAGTGCTGTTAGCCAGCACCTTACACAGATAAAGATCCCCATGTAGGTGCAACAGACTGTTGGGGCAAGTGCAGTTAGCGAGCACCTTACACAGATAAAAGATCCCCATGTAGCCTCAACAGACTGTTGGGGCAAGTGCTGTTAGCCAGCACCTTACACAGATAAATATCCCCATGCAGCCGCTACAGACTGTTGGGGCAAGTGCTGTTAGCGAGCACCTTACACAGATAAAGATCCCCATGTAGCTACAACAGACTGTTGGGGCAAGTGCTGTTAGCCAGCACCTTACACATATAAATATCCCCATGCAGCCGCTACAGACTGTTGGGGCAAGTGCTGTTAGCGAGCACGTACACAGATAAAGATCCCCATGTAGCCTCAACAGACTGTTGGGGCAAGTGCTGTTAGCAAGCACCTTACACAGATAAAGATCCCCATGTAGCTGCAACAGACTGTTGGGGCAAGTGCTGTTAGCGAGCTCCTACACAGATAAAGATCCCCATGTAGTCTCAACAGACTGTTGGGGCAAGTGCTGTTAGCGAGCACGTACACAGATAAAGATCCCCATGTAGCCTCTACAGACTGTTGGGGCAAGTGCTGTTAGCCAGCACCTTACACAGATAAAGATCCCCATGCAGCTTCTACAGACTGTTGGGGCAAGTGCTGTTAGCGAGCACCTTACACAGATGAAGATCCCCATGTAGCCTCAACAGACTGTTGGGGCAAGTGCTGTTAGCCAGCACCTTACACAGATAAAGATCCCCATGTAGCCTCTACAGACTGTTGGGGCAAGTGCTGTTAGCGAGCACCTTACACAGATAAAGATCCCCATGTAGCTGCAACAGACTGTTGGGGCAAGTGCTGTTAGCGAGCTCCTACACAGATAAAGATCCCCATGTAGCCTCTACAGACTGTTGGGGCAAGTGCTGTTAGCCAGCACCTTACACAGATGAAGATCCCCATATAGCCTCTACAGACTGTTGGGGCAAGTGCTGTTAGCCAGCACCTTACACAGATAAAGATCCCCATGTAGCCTCTACAGACTGTTTGGGCAAGTGCTGTTAGCCAGAACCTTACACATATAAAGATCCTCATGCAGCCTCTACAGACTGTTGGGGCAAGTGCTGTTAGCGAGCACCTTACACAGATGAAGATCCCCATGTAGCCTCAACAGACTGTTGGGGCAAGTGCTGTTAGCCAGCACCTTACACAGATAAAGATCCCCATGTAGCTTCTACAGACTGTTGGGGCAAGTGCTGTTAGCTAGCACCTTACACAGATGAAGATCCCCATGTAGCCTCTACAGACTGTTGGGGCAAGTGCTGTTAGCGAGTAGCACCTGTGAACGCCGTCACGGCACACGAGTGGGGTGTTTGGCCAGCACGACCACGCCCGGCCGTCTTTGTCTCCCCATTGGCGACGTTTAAACACCGCACCGGGAACTAATTTAGAGACCGAGTCGACCTAGGGGAGGCCCAGGACCGCGAGCGGGCCTTTAACATCGGGGTCGCCGTGTTCGTAGCGCAGCACGAAGCCCAAGACGCTACTCACACAATGGACAGAGACAAAGATCCCCCGTATAGCCTCGACGGGCTGTTGGGGCAAGTGCTGTTAGCGAGCGACCTACAGCACTTGACCCAACAGTCTGTTGAGACTATATGCTTATCTTAATCTTTTATTTCGCGTGTCTAGTGGCATCGAGGGGGCTAAACGGGCGCGGCACGGGCTAGAGAAGAGACGGAGCGACGTGGTACATGAGGACGTGGAGCTGAGTGGATTTGCCGATGACCGGTACCAGCGGTGTCAAGATCGGCCTCTGTGGAGGAGGAGGCTCGTGAAGGACGCTGCTGATGCTGGGCAGTTGGAGGCAGTCGCCCCTCCAGCAACGCTCACAACAACGAGCGGAGCGCCGGGCGGCTAAAACGCAGCAAGTTGGCACAGTATGGGGCTCAGTCAGCCAACCCACGGCACCTGCCGGGTCTGCCCCGTGACCTCCTGCACTTAGCCTGGCACCGGCGCCGTGGTGACGACACCGCGACCTCGTGGCGAATGGCCGGGTGTTGGTTTATTGGTCGTGGAGGCGATGGTGGGGAGCGGTGGTGCAGCGGTTAGCGCAGCGCTGCGCTGCGAACCTGGCGGTACCCCGGGTTCGATTCCCGCTCACGGCCAACCGACAACACCAGTCGCGGCGATTATCTAAAACCGGTCCTGGGCCTCCCCTAGGTCGACTCAGCCTCAAACGAGCACCTGGCGCGGTGTGCAGTAAAACGTCACCCACACGGGGGGCATCCGCTATTGGTGTGGTGGGGAGCGGTGGCGCTGCGGTTAGCGAGCTGCGCCTGCAACCTCCGGAGTCGCGAGTTCGACTCCCGCTCCCCTGCTCGATTCTGCGTTGCTCGTTCTAGAGCCTCCGATTGGCACCGTTTGGCTACGCGCGGCGCGGAGGAAGTTCATCGTGCGGACAGCGCGGCACGTGATGTCCACACACCATAACCCCCTCGTGCATCGAATTCAGCAAATCGCTTAGGTGCTCGGGGCAAACGCCACTTGCCCCAAGAGACTCACGCAGGCTATGCGGGGGATCTTTGTCGTTTGTGTCTCTCGCACGAGCAGATGCACACAGAGACACGCGTGGTGGCCACACACCCCCCACCCCACCCCACCCCACCCCCTCTCTGCCTCTCTCCTCCTCATCTGTCTCTGTCACCCGGGGGTCTCAATGGGATTGTAAATTGTCTCGCTGATTCAGATGCAAACCCAGAAATCCCTCCGTCCAGATGCCCCACCAGAAATCCCTCCGTCCAGATGCCCACCAGAAATCCCTCCGTCCAGACGCCCTCCAGAAATCCCTCCGTCCAGATGCCCACCAGAAATCCCTCCGTCCAGATGCCCTCCAGAAATCCCTCCGTCCAGATGCCCCTCCAGAAATCCCTCTGTCCAGATGCCCTCCAGAAATCCCTCCGTCCAGATGCCCTCCAGAAATCCCTCCGTCCAGATGCCCCTCCAGAAATCTCTGCGTCCAGATGCCCTCCAGAAATCCCTGCGTCCAGATGCCCTCTAGAAATCCCTCCGTCCAGATGCCCTCCAGAAATCCCTCTGTCCAGATGCCCTCCAGAAATCCCTCCGTCCAGATGCCCTCCAGAAATCCCTCCGTCCAGATGCCCTCCAGAAATCCCTCCGTCCAGATGCCCTCCAGAAATTCCTGGGTCCAGATGCCCTCCAGAAATCCCTCCGTCCAGATGCCCTCCAGAAATCCCTCCGTCCAGATGCCCTCCAGAAATTCCTGGGTCCAGATGCCCTCCAGAAATCCCTCTGTCCAGATGCCCACCAGAAATCCCTCCGTCCAGATGCCCTCCAGAAATCCCTCCGTCCAGACGCCCTCCAGAAATCCCTCCGTCCAGATGCCCTACAGAAATCCCTCCGTCCAGGTGCCCCTCCAGAAATCCCTCCGTCCAGATGCCCTCCAGAAATCCCTCCGTCCAGATGCCCTCCAGAAATTCCTGGGTCCAGATGCCCTCCAGAAATCCCTCTGTCCAGACGCCCTCCAGAAATCCCTCTGTCCAGAGCCCCTCCAGATCCCCGCCCAATCTTGGACAACCTTAATTAATTTATCTTAAGTGGTTTTCAATAAAGATTAAAATAATAATTAATGATATGCACCCGCTATTCCTAATGTTCGGACAAAGCGAACTCGTACCCGCACCCCACCCGCCCCCAAATATAGAAGTCAAACTCCGTCTATGTTTCAGACCCCCGAGTAACTCACTAACTCACTCACTAACTCACTAACTCACTCACTAACTCACTCACTAATTCACTATTTAACTCACTAAATCACTCACTAACTCACTCACTAACTCACTCCCTCACTCACTAAGTAACTAACAAACTCACAAACCCACTAACTCTCTCACTAACTCACTCACTTACTCACTATTTGACTCATTAACTCACTCACTAACTAACTCACTCACTAACTCACTCACTCACTAACTCACTATTTAACTTACTAACTAACTCACTAACTCACTCAATAACTCACTCAATAACTCACTCACTAACTCACTCACCAACTCACTAACCCAGTAACTCACTCACTAACTCACTCACTAACTCACTCTTTAACTCACTAACTCACAAACTCACTAACCCACAAACTCACTCACTTATTCACTCACAAACTCACTAACTCACTCTTTAACTCACTAACTCACAAACTCACTAACTAACTCACTAACTCACTCACAAACTCACTCACAAACTCACTCAATAACTCACTCACTCACTCACTAACTAACTCACTAACTCACTCAATAACTCACTCACCCACTCACTCACTAATTAACTCACTAACTCACTCAATAACTCACTCACTAACTAACTCACAAACTCACTCACTAACTCACTCAATAACTCACTAACTACGTCAATGACTCACAAACTCACTAACTAACTCACGAACTCACACACTAACTAACTAATTCACTAACTCACTCACTAACTAATTCACTAACTACGTCAATGACTCACAAACTCACAAACTCACTAACTAACTCATAAACTCACTCACTAACTCACTAACTAACTCACTAACTAACTCAATAACTAACTCACTAACTAACTCACTCACTCACTAACTAACTAACTCACTAACTAACTCACTCACTAACTCACTAAATAACTCACTAACTCACTAACTAACTCATAAACTCACTCACTAACTAACTCACTAAATAAATAACTAACTCACTCACTCACTAACTCACTAAATAACTCACTAACTCACTAACTAACTCATAAATTCACTCACTAACTAACTCACTAAATAAATGACTAACTCACTCACTCACTAACTCACTAACTCACTAAATAACTCACTCACTAAATAACTCACTAAATAACTCACTAACTCACTAACTAATTCACTAACTCACTAACTCACTCACTCACTCACTAACTAACTCACTAACTAACTCACTAAATAACTCACTAACTAACTCACTAAATAACTCACTAACAAACTCACTCACTAACTAACTCACTCACTAACTAACCCAGTGCTGTTCTTCACTTTCAAGGCCCTGCGGGGGGAGGGGGTAAACTTGCGCCCCCCCCCCCTCACTCCACCGCTTCTGTTGGGGGACTCCTCCGTGACAAGACAAAAAATGGTGCAAAAAAAACCACCACCCCACCAATCATCATCATCATCATCATCGACGACGTGGTGCTGTCACCAACGCAGCGATGTTTTCAAATGGTGTGGCGTGCAACCTCACTCACTGATACACACACACGGCCACACACGGCCACACACCCCCAGACACTGGTGATGTCTTATTGTCGAAAGTGGGCCCGGCCACCACCTCTGAAAAAAAATCACTCAGCTACACTTTGATTTCATTTTACCAGGTAAGACCACACTGAGCGGGTAGAAGAGGAGAGGAAATGGGGAGGGGGGGGGGCATGGAGGAGGTGGAAGAGGAGGTGGAGGAGGAGGTGGTGGAGGAGGTGGATGAGGTGGAGGAAGAGGTGGAGGAGGAGGTGGAGGAGGTGTAGGGGGGGGAGGTGGAGGGTGGAGGAGTGAAGGGGGAGGAGGTGGAGGAGTTGAAGGAGGAGATGGAGGAGGAGGGATGGAGGAGGTGGAGGAGGTGGAGGAGTAGGGATGGAGGAGGAGGAGGTATAGAGGAGGAGGAGGAGGAGGAGGAGGAGGGGTGGAGGAGGCGGATGAGGAGGGATGTAGGAGGTGGAGGAGGAGGGATGGAGGAGGATGCGGAGGAGGCGGAGGAGGAGGGATGGAGGAAGTGGAGGAGGAGGAGGGATGGAGGAGGTGGAGGAGGAGGAGAAGGAGGGATGGAGGAGGTGGAGGAGGAGGGGTGGAGGAGGTGGAGGAGGTGGAGGAGGTGGAGGGGTGGAGGAGGTGGAGGAGGAGGTGGAGGAGAGATGGAGGAGGTGGAGGAGGAGGGTTGGAGGAGGTGGAGGAGGAGGGATGTAGGAGGTGGAGGAGGAGGAGGTGGAGGAGGAGGGGTGGAGGAGGTGGAGGAGGTGGAGGAGGAGGTGGAGGAGGGATGGACGAGGAGGAGGAGGTGGAGGAGGAGGGGTGGATGAGGTGGAGGAGGAGGAGGTGGAGGAGGAGGGGTGGAGGAGGTGGAGGAGGTGGAGGAGGTGGAGGAGGTGGAGGACTGCCACGCTGCACAGAATCGCGGCGCGCGCTCTGAGGCTCCGCCTTCAGTCTGCAGCCACGTGGTGGCTTCCTGCGAGTCACCGTCTCCCCCTGGTGGCGAATCAGAATATTCACTCTTTGCTTCTTTCGTTGAAGTCACGTAGGCATAAAACAAAGTAAAATCACGACGTTTCGGGCGCAGCACAAGCGTCCGTCACCTAATGGCGGACGTCACCTGATGAACGGACGCTTGTGCTGCGCCCGAAACGTCGTGATTTATTTTATTTTCTACCCACGTGACTTTACCGAAAGAACCAAAGAGTATGGATTCCTTTCGATTTAAAGCTTTCGTGACTGCAAGGGTTCATCTTCTTTGGTTCTTTTGGTAAAGTCACCACGTAGAATGAGAATAACATAATAATAAAATAAGACGATAAAATTCTCACGACGTTTCGGCCACAACACAAGTAGCCTTCTTCAGGTGAAGGAACAGAACTGTCGGGACTGTCTGGACGACGGTTTTGTTCCTTCACCTGAAGAAGGCTATTTGTATTCTTAGTTTTATTATTTTGTTGTTTCTCTTCAACGTGACTTTACCGAAAAAACTAAGAATATGAATTACTGCAGTCACGAAAGCTTTAAATCAAAATTTAAGGCTACTTGTGTTGTGGCCGAAACGTCGTGAGAATTTTATGGTCTTATTTTATTTTATTTTTTGATTCTCATTCTACGTGACTTTACCGAAAGAACCAAAGAAGTATGGATGCCTGCCATCGCGAAAGCTTCAAATCGAGATTCTATTCATGAGCATAAAATGAACTAATCCGTCCTTTAATTTACAGTACCAAAACAGGTCCCTGCAGGGTGGGCTGGTAGGAACATTGGAATTTTGCGCAATTTAATTTTTACACCCCAACAGCACGAGATTTCACTTCGTTAAAGTATTGAAAGGGGACGGACGGACACATTAATCTATTGCAGGCTGGTACACTCAGTTTACAACTTCCTTCCTACCAATATAAAGGATGTCAGTGGCAAGAGAGTGACTCTCAATGACGTCACTCACGTGGTTAAATAAAGGATGTCAGCGACAAGAGAGTGACTCTCAATGACGTCACTCACGTGGTTAAATAAAGGATGACAGCGACAAGAGAGTGACTCTCAATGACGTCACTCACGTGGTTAAATAAAGGATGTCAGCGACAAGAGAGTGACTCTCAATGACGTCACTCACGTGGTTAAATGAAGGATGTCAGTGACAAGAGAGCGACTCTCAATGACGTCACTCACGTGGTTAAATAAAAGGATGGCAGTGACAAGAGAGTGACTCTCAATGACGTCACTCACGTGGTTAAATAAAGGATGTCAGTCACACGAGATTTCACTTCGTTAAAGTATTGAAAGGGGACGGACGGACACATTAATCTATTGCAGGCTGGTACACTCAGTTTACAACTTCCTTCCTACCAATATAAAGGATGTCAGTGGCAAGAGAGTGACTCTCAATGACGTCACTCACGTGGTTAAATAAAGGATGTCAGTGACAAGAGAGTGACTCTCAATGACGTCACTCACGTGGTTAAATAAAGGATGGCAGTGACAAGAGAGTTACTCTCAATGACGTCACTCACGTGGTTAAATAAAGGATGTCAGTGACAAGAGAGTGACTCTCAATGACGTCACTCACGTGGTTAAAAAAAGGATGTCAGTGACAAGAGAGTGACTCTCAATGAGGTCACTCACGTGGTTAAATAAAGGATGGCAGTGACAAGAGAGCGACTCTCAATGACGTCACTCACGTGGTTAAATAAAGGATGTCAGTGACACGAGATTTCACTTCGTTAAAGTTTTGAAAGGGGACGGACGGACGGACACATTAATCTATTGCAGGCTGGTACACTCAGTTTACAACTTCGCTCCTACCAGTATAAGGGTCCCTCTCTGATACAGTACCAAATAAGGGTCCCCTCTCTGAGCTGTGACAGCTCTTTGTTTTTCACAAGCGACCTGGCTATCGCATTATGACGGCAGCTTAGCGAATGTGGCGAATACTCTTTGTCTTTTTTTTGTCGATAAAGTCACGTGGGTAAAAAAAAAATTAAATAAAAGCAAATGAAAACAACTAAATAAAATCGCGACGTTTCGGAGGCAACGCGAGCTTCCTTCGTCAGGTGTAAAAAAAAAAGGCACGGCAAAATCACTGCAGAGAGAGAGAGAGAGAGATGGAGAGCTATTTATATATGTTATATAGGATAAGAGGAGGGTGAGGAGCCAGGGAGGACGAGCCTAGGATAGCCAGGAATGTGAAGCTGCTGAAAAACATTTGATGATGTGGCTTATCATCATCATCATCATCATCATTCGGAAATGTGCATCAAGGCAAATACTACGACAGATTTGAAGCTTTCGTGACTGCAGGAATCCACACTCGCTGGTTCTTTCGGTAAAGCCACGTGGATTGAAACATAAAATAAATACAAATCGCGACGTTTCGATTGCAACACAAGCGACCTTCATCAGGTGTGAAAGCCCACAGCAATAATTTTTTTTTTTCCCGGGGAGCCCAACGGGGGTACATTCATTTTTTTGTTTGTAGAAAGTGCCATTCCAGGTGAAGTAAGTGTTGTTAAGGCAGTGCCTAACCAGTCCATGTTGGACCAAGGATTCAATTATGGCTAAGGTGTCAGGTACAGGAACCTTGGTGAATAGAGAAACTACAAACTACTAATTTAGCTGTCACCCCCAAACACATCCCAGTCGATGATATCATTTGCCCAGGTAGATGTAGCCCTCACAGGCTTAGGACGCATCCCGACAGACGTGGCAAGATCTGAAATTGCCACCGTCCTTTAAAAATGCTAAGAAACCAATTAGCAACATCAGGCAAAGACGAGAGCGCTCGGAACTCGCCAAATTGAAAAAGAGGAGAGATGACGTAGTCACCCTCTCAGCCGACAAGGGCAATGCTACTGCCATCATGGATGAAACCGCATACAGCAACAAAATCCAGGACCTTCTTAATGAGGGGCAGCCACACCAAAATTAACGAAGATCCTACCAACAGCCTGGCTACAAAAACCAACAATATCATTACCATAGTCGACGCCTCTAATCCAACCATTCAAACGGCTCTCAAATAAAACCTTCTGCTACTAGACCACCCAGACTCTCTATGGTCTTCCAAAAATCCATAAAGAAGGCACTCCACTTCGTCCCATCGTTTCCAACTATCAACTCAACCACCTACAAACTGTCCCGTTTTCTGTCTGATACCTTGCTTCCATTCACGGGGAAAGACTACCTCAGCAGTACGTACCGTAACTCAGCTCACTTGGTCTCTCGAATCAAGGGCAACTTTCACCGTCCCCAGATGATTTGCTCGTCAGCTTTGATGTAGTTTCTCTGTTTACCAAGGTTCCTGCGCCTGACGCCTTTGTTAACATCACGAAACCCCTCACTAATTGGCTGCATCGGGTGGTGGCGGGTTTGACGCCACACGTTCATGTTCAGAACGCTCGCGACAAAACGAAATCACCCCTTGACGCAAGTGGGCACCAAAGCCTCACAGTTTTCACCGCTGCCTCCCCCCCCCTCCAACACTCCACCCACCCCAGCCCCCCATTTGGTCCGGCGTAAAACGGAGATAAGCCACCGACGGACTGTTCATTTCGATCAATGGCACCACAGCAGACGTTGTGAATCGGCGCGTCAAGGGCTCCTGTTTATCTGTCCAAAGTGACAGGCTGAACAATGGGGGGGGCGGTCAGATCTGGAGAGACGAACACACCACAGCCAAAGATCCCCCCAAAGTGGCATTCGTAAGTTGGCATCAGAGACGTGAAACGACTGTGGGGGG
Organism: Petromyzon marinus; assembly: GCF_048934315.1. Taxonomy (NCBI): domain Eukaryota; kingdom Metazoa; phylum Chordata; class Hyperoartia; order Petromyzontiformes; family Petromyzontidae; genus Petromyzon; species Petromyzon marinus. The sequence continues at coordinate 5,920,970 of NC_133728.1, forward strand.
CAGTGCAGTGAGTTGGCACGCCACTGCTGATGGGCCTCCACGAGAGGGAGCGCGAGACCTCTGGACAAATGGCAAAGATGCTTCACCGTGTATCCTTGAACAAGGCTGTTAGTGGCAAGTGCCGTGAGTGAGTTGACATCAGAGCCATGAACAGACTGTTAGGGGCAAGTGCTGTGAGAGAGTTGACATCAGAGCCATGAACAGACTGTTAGGGGCAAGTGCTGTGAGAGAGTTGACATCAGAGCCATGAACAGATTGGTAGGGGCAAGTGCCGTGAGTGAGTTGACATCAGAGCCATGAACAGACTGTTAGGGGCAAGTGCCCTGAGTGATTTTGCATCAGAGCCATGAACAGGCTTTTAGGGGCAAGTGCCGTTAGTGAGTTGGCATCAGAGCCATGAACAGGCTGTTAGGGGCAAGTGCTGTTAGTGAGTTGACATCAGAGCCATGAACAGACTGTTAGGGGCAAGTGCCCTGAGTGATTTTGCATCAGAGCCATGAACAGGCTGTTAGGGGCAAGTGCCCTGAGTGATTTTGCATCAGAGCCATGAACAGGCTGTTAGGGTCAAGTGCTGTAAGTGAGTTGGCATCAGAGCCAAGAACAGGCTTTTAGGGGCAAGTGCTGTTAATGAGTTGGCATCAGAGCCATGAACAGGCTGTTAGGGGCAAGTGCTGTTAATGAGTTGGCATCAGAGCCATGAACAGACTGTTAGGGGCAAGTGCTGTCAATGAGTTGGCATCCTAGCAATGAACAGACTGGTAGGGGCAAGTGCTGTTAATGAGTTGGCATCAGAGCCATGAACAGGCTGTTAGGGGCAAGTGCTGTTAGTGAGTTGACATCAGAGCCATGAACAGGCTGTTAGGGGCAAGTGCTGTTAATGAGTTGGCATTAGAGCCATGAACAGGCTGTTAGGGGCAAGTGCTGTTAATGAGTTGGCATCAGAGCCATGAACAGGCTGTTAGGGGCAAGTGCTGTTAATGAGTTGGCATCAGAGCCATGAACAGACTGGTAGGGGCAAGTGCTGTTAATGAGATGGAATCAGAGCCATGAACAGACTGTTAGGGGCAAGTGCTGTTAATGAGTTGGCATCAGAGCCATGAACAGGCTGTTAGGGGCAAGTGCTGTTAGTGAGTTGACATCAGAGCCATGAACAGGCTGCTAGTGGCAAGTGCTGTGAGAGAGTTGGCATCAGAGCCATGAACAGGCCGTTAGGGGCAAGTGCTGTTAGTGAGTTAGAATTAGAGCCTTAAACAGACTGTGGGGGGCAAGTGCCGTGAGTGATTTGGCATCAGAGCCATGAACAGGCCGTTAGGGACAAGTGCCGTGAGTGAGTTGGGATCAGAGCCTTAAACAGACCGTGGGGGGGCTAGTGTCGTGAGCAGCACGCCACTGCTGAATGGCCTCCACGAGAGGGAGCTCGAGATCTCTGAGCAAAGGCCAAGATGCTCCCCTGTGGAGCCTTCAACAGGCTGTAGAGGCCAGGTGCCGCTAGTGAGTAGTACCAATGAAGGCCGGGACGGCACACGAAGGGGTGGATGGCCAGCGGCACGCCCGGCCGCCTTTGTCTCCCCATTGACGCATTATATTTGTAGACACAAAACTGTCCATAGACTAAACACTGCCCATAGACTCAACACTGCCCATAGACTCAACACTGCCCATAGACTCAACACTGCACCATATTCAAGACTTCCCATAGACTCAACACTTCCCATAGACTCAACACTGCCCATAGACTCAACACTGCACCATAGACTCAACACTGCACCATGGACTCAACACTGCACCATAGACTCAACACTGCACCATAGACTCAACACTGCCCATAGACTCAACACTGCCCATAGACTCAACACTGCACCATAGACTCAACACTGCACCATAGACTCAACACTGCACCATAGACTCAACACTGCCCATAGACTCAACACTGCACCATAGATTCAACACTGCACCATAGACTCAACACTGCCCCATAGACTCAACACTGCCCCATAGACTCAACACTGCACCATAGACTCAACAATGCACCATAGACTCAACACTGCACCATAGACTCACCGCTGCACCATAGACTCAACACTGCACCATAGACTCAACACTGCACCATAGACTCACTGCTGCACCATAGACTCACCGCTGCACCATAGACTCAACACTGCACCATAGACTCAACACTGCACCATAGACTCAACACTGCCCATAGACTCAACACTGCACCATAGACTCAACACTGCACCATAGACTCAACACTGCACCATAGACTTAACACTGCCCATAGACTCAACACTGCACCATAGACTCAACACTGCACCATAGACTCAACACCGCATCATAGACTCAACACTGCACCATAGACTCACCGCTGCACCATAGACTCAACACTGCACCATAGACTCACCGCTGCACCATAGACTCAACACTGCACCATAGACTCAACACTGCACCATAGACTCACTGCTGCACCATAGACTCAACACTGCACCATAGACTCACCGCTGCACCATAGACTCAACACTGCACCATAGACTCAACACTTCCCATAGAAAGAAAGACAACGCATAAGGACGCCTTTCTGAATGCAGTCACACTATCACCCCGCGCAGAAATCTGCTCTCATCAAGAAGCTAATTCATCCAGCTAAGAAAGTGTCAGATGGTGACGGTCTGAGAAGTGAAGTAAAACAAGCTAAAGAAGGGCTGCAAATGAACGGTTACAATGATGCGCAAATCAACCAGGGCATTGAATGCCAACACCAAATCAAATAACACGAGCATTGAAACTGCCCAAGTAATTAAAACGATCAAAATGCCGTACATTGTGGGAATAACTGATCGACTAGCCAGATGTTTGTCAAAACAAAACATCCGAGTGAGATGTGGCACGGTACATATAATACAAAAAATAATATCGAGTAAAACAATATGCATTACCCAAGTGATCAACTGAAGGTGTGCACAGGATTAACTGCACTCGTGGCAAATGTTATGTTGGGCAAACAGTACGAATGATCAGCACGAGACTAAAAGAGCATCAAATAAATATTAAATACTCCAAAATGCGTGCCAACAAGGACCGTCAATTGATTTTGATAATGTTGAAGTTTAGTGAATGACTAGCTACTACTGGCCAAGACTAATTAGAGAATCTATGGAATTTGAAGAAATACAAATAATCTTAACCGCTCGGATAGCTACCGACTTAGTGCTGCGTGGAAGCGAACATGAAGATAATACTTTGTTTAAAGACGTGCCTATGAAGGGCACAATACTTCAATAGTGATTACCGTTGGTACGGCTAATTTAATACACACAATGGACAGGATGGACAAGATGAAGGCAAAAAGCTCACGCACAATGTACATTGACTCGTGAGCACAGAAGCGTGGTCACCACATCTACGCCTCGACATAAGGAACGAAACGGGTGGACTTCTCCACAAATCTGGCTGTCACCTGATGAAGCTGGTTGTTATTTAGTGGCGTAACGTCGTACTCAGATTGTAAATGTCGTGGCTTGGCTCTCCAACACACCGGTGTGCTTTACTAGTATACTACACTATACACTACACTATACACTACACTATACACTACATTATACACTACACTATACTCTACACTATACACTAGTGCTTTACTAATATACTACACTATACACTACACTATACACTACACTATACACGAGTGCTTTACTAGTATACTACACTATACACTACACTATACACTACACTATACACTACACTATATACTAGTGCTGCACTAGTACACTACACTATACACTACACACTAGTGCTGGAATAGTGACGAATTGGCCACGTTCTGTTTACTGACAACCCTTACTAGTTGGCTGTGTCGGTGGTGGCGGGTTTAACGACACATTTATATATTTACGTGATCTAACCCAATTAAAAAAAAACTCTATTATGGACTTCCCATAGACTCAACACTGCGCCATAGACTCAACACTGCACCATAGACTCAACACTGCGTCATAGACTCAACACTGCCCATAAACTCACCACTGCACCATAGACTCAACACTGCCAATAGACTCAACACTGCCCATAGACTCAGCACTGCACCATAGACTCAACACTGCACCATAGACTCAACACTGCCCATAAACTCACCACTGCACCATAGACTCAACACTGCACCATAGACTGAACACTGCACCATAGACTCAACACTGCACCATCGACTCAACACTGCACCATCGACTCAACACTGCACCATAGACTCAACACTGCACCATAGACTCAACACTGCACCATAGACTCAACACTGCACCATAGACTCAACACCGCCCATAAACTCATCACTGCACCATAGACTCAACACTGCCCATAAACTCACCACTGCACCATAGACTCAACACTGCACCATAGACTCAACACTGCACCATAGACTCAACACTGCACCATAGACTCAACACTGCACCATCGACTCAACACTGCACCATAGACTCAACACTGCACCAGAGACTCAACTCTGCCCATAGACTCAGCACTGTACCATAGACTCAACACTGCACCATAGACTCAACACTGCACCATAGACTCAACACCGCCCATAAACTCACCACTGCACCATAGACTCAACACTGCCTATAAACTCACCCCTGCACAATAGACTCACCACTGCATCATAGACTCAGCACTGCACCATAGACTCACCACTGCACCATAGACTCAATACTCCCCATAAACTCACCACTGCACCATAGACTCAACACTGCACCATAGACTCAACACTGCACCATAGACTCAACACTGCACCATAAACTTACCACTGCACCATAGACTCAACACTGCACCATAGACTCAACACTGCACCATAGACTCACCACTGCACCATAGACTCAACACTGCACCATAGACTCAACACTGCACCATAGACTCAACACAGCCTATAAACTCAACACAGCCCCTGTACATGAAGAAGTCCCCCACCCCTCTAAACCTCCTTCCTTCATTGGAGCGCTGTCTTTTCGACAGCTCTGTTTCTTCACCTGAGGACGGCTGCTTGTGTTGTGGCCGAAACGTCGTGAGAATTTTATCGTATTATGTTCTATTTTTACTATTTTATTGTTTCCCTTCTACGTGGTGACTTCACCGAAAGAACCAAGAAGATGAATCCCCGCAGTCACGAAATCTTTAAATCGAAACTCCTTCCGTTCCTGTCTGAAATCCTCCCCACCTCGTCTCCCTTCCTCTGTCCTCTACCCCCCCCCCCGCTCGCCCCTCCGCTCCGTCCCATCCCTCCCCCAGGGCCCCCTTCCGTGACCCCCACTACCCCAAAGTGGCCCTTCTATTACGGCCACTCATCCCCTCAATGCTTTCGCCACTGCGTCGCCCTGCCGTTTAAATCCGCTCGATGGCTGTTTTGCTTCATTGTTACCGTTGTCTAAACTGCGTTGTTACAAATCTTGATTCGAAGCTTTCGGTAAAGCCACGTGGGTATAAATGAATAATACCAGATCACGACGTTTCGATCGCGACACGAGCAAACCGTCTTCAGGTGAAAGAGAGACGGCCGCTTGCGTTCTCGATCGACACGTCCTGATCTATTATTTTATTTTTCTACCTACGTGACTTTACCGAAAGAATCAAAGAGTATGCGTTGTTACACACACACACAGAAAGAGAGAGAGAGAATCATCGCGCGCGTCTGCAGCTCGCTAATTCGCTCTCTACATATAAATGTAGAAAAAAAAAGAATATAATAATTAGCTCAAAATGTGTTTGTTGTTGTTGTTGTTGTTGTCAAACTCGTGGACAGAGAGGACCCACGCGCTGCCTGGTGGGTGAGCAGCTTGCCCGGTAACGCACTAATCTCTCTCTCGTGTGTGGCTATGCCAGCACCCGAGGCATCGGGATTAGGGCCCTAAGACCCAATTCGAGTGTCCCGCCCACACGCAGCGGTGCAGGCGGTGGTGGCGGCGGCGGTGGTGGTGGTGGTGGAGGTGGTGATAGCGGTGGAGGTGGCGGTGGTGATAGCGGTGGAGGTGGTGATAGCGGTGGAGGTGGCGATAGTGGTGGAGGTGGCGGTGGAGGTGGCGGTGGAGGTGGCGGTGGAGGTGGTGGTGGTGATAGCGGTGGAGGTGGTGATAGCGGTGGAGGTGGTGGTGGTGGTGATAGCGGTGGAGGTGGTGGTGGTGATAGCGGTGGAGGTGGCGGTGGTGATAGCGGTGGAGGTGGTGGTGGTGGTGATAGCGGTGGAGGTGGCGGTGGAGGTGGCGGTGGAGGTGGTGGTGGTGGTGATAGCGGTGGAGGTGGCGGTGGAGGTGGCGGTGGAGGTGGTGGTCTGAGTTAATTCTAAATGTGGAGGGAAAAAGCGTTGGACCCGGAGAAAAATCCACGCGATCACCGGGAGAGAGAGAGAGAGAGACACGCAAACTCCAAATATACAGCAACAGGCATCATCAGGGTGGAGATCGAACCCACGATTTCCTGCATACCCGGCGAGATTGTTAACATCTCAATACCGTGGTGCTGATGATGATGATGATGAGAGAGAGAGAGAGACACACACACACGCAAACTCAAAATTTTCCACCAGGCATCGCCAATTGTCGGAATCGAACCCACGAACCTCCTGTATTCAGGGCGGGGTAGTTAACATCTCCTAGACCACCTCGTCGCTCACGCCGAGTGACGGCTGTGGGATCTGACAGACGGCTGAACTCGCGTTGCCGAAACGAAACCCAGCCAAGAAGAAATTGAATTAAACCAAAATGCTCAAGATGAAAATGCAGCCGGCCAGTCGCCCGTAGCCGACGTCTCCCGTTCCTTCGGCGGTCGATAATTTTATACCGCAGCCTTGGTGACGAGCGCCACCACCACCACCACCATCATCATCGTAATCATCGTAATCATCATCATAGTCGCCATCATCATCATCGTCGCCATGGTCATCATCATCATCGTCATGGTCATTATCATCATCATCGCCATCATCATCGCCATCATCATCATCATCATCGCCATCATCATCATCATCGCCATCGTAATCATCATCATCGCCGCCATCATCGACATCATCATCGTCATCATCATCGCCATCGTCATCATCATCATCTCCACCGTCATCATGGCTTTCATCATCATCGTCATCATCACCATCGTCATCATCATCACCGTCATCATTATCACCATCGTCATCATCATCGTTATCATCTTCATCATCATCTCCGCCGTCATCGTGGCTATTGTCATCATCATCAACATCCTCGTCGTCATCATCATCGTCATCATCGTGATCATCGCCATCGTCATCATCATCTCCGCCGTCATCATTGCTTTCGTCATCATCACCGTCATCATCACCATCGTCGTCATCATCGTCACCGTCAACATGGTCATCAACGTCCTGATCATCGCCACCATCATCATCGCCACAATCATCATCGCCACCATCATCATCGCCACAATCATCATCGCCACCATCATCATCGCCATCATCATCATGGTCATCATCGTCACCGTATGAATCGGCACACTCATCGTGGCTATTTCAATGACAGATAACCAATCAAAGAATCCAATAAATAATTATTCCTACTAAGTAAACTATCAATTACAATAAGTAATTGTAATATCGTGTCAAACAAGGACCGCATAAGGTAAGGGTATAAACATTTTGCAATGGAACCTGGCCCTGCTGCTGATGAGACACGGCGTGTCAAAACCAGCCCTCACTTATAAACAGCTTGCATTGAAGCCTGGCCCTGCTGCTGATGAGACCCCACCTGTCAAAACCAGTCCTCACTTATAAACATCTTGAAGCGGAGCCTGGCCCTGCTGCTGATGAGACCCCACGTGTCAAAACCAGTCCTCACTTATAAACATCTTGCATTAAAGCCTGGCCCTGCTGCTGATGAGACCCCACATATCAAAACCAGTGCTCACTCATAAACATCTTTCATTGAAGCCTGACTGTGCTGCTGATGAGACACCACGTGTCAAAACCAGTCCTCACTTATAAATATCTTGCAATGAAGCCTGGCCCTGCTGCTGCTGAGACCCCACGTGTCAAAACCAGTCCTCACTTATAAACATCTTGCAGCTGAGCCTGGATGTGCTGCTGATGAGAAACCACGTGTCAAAACCATTCCTCACTTATAAACATCTTGTAAAGGAACCTGGCTGTGCTGCTGAAGAGACCCCACGTGTCAAAACCAGGACTCACTTATAAACATCTTGCAGCGGAGCCTGGTCCTGCTGCTGATGAGACCCCACGTGTCAAAACCAGCCCTCACTTATAAACATCTTGGAATTGAAGCCTGGCCCTGCTGCTGATGAGACACCACGTGTCAAAACCAGTCCTCACTTATAAATATCTTGCAATGAAGCCTGGCCCTGCTGCTGATGAGACCCCACGTGTCAAAACCAGCCGTCACTTATAAACATCTTGCATTGAAGCCTGACTGTGCTGCTGATGAGACACCACGTGTCAAAACCAGTCCTCACTTATAAATATCTTGTAATGAAGCCTGGCCCTGCTGCTGATGAGACCCCACGTGTCAAAACCAGTCCTCACTTATAAACATCTTGCAGCGCAGCCTGGTCCTGCTGCTGATGAGACACCACGTGTCAAAACCAGTCCTCACTTATAAATATCTTGCAATGAAGCCTGGCCCTGCTGCTGATGAGACCCCACGTGTCAAAACCAGTCCTCACTTATAAACATCTTGCAGCGCAGCCTGGTCCTGCTGCTGATGAGACACCACGTGTCAAAACCAGTCCTCACTTATAAATATCTTGCAATGAAGCCTGGCCCTGCTGCTGATGAGACCCCACGTGTCAAAACCAGCCGTCACTTATAAACATCTTGCATTGAAGCCTGACTGTGCTGCTGATGAGACACCACGTGTCAAAACCAGTCCTCACTTATAAATATCTTGCAATGAAGCCTGGCCCTGCTGCTGATGAGACCCCACGTGTCAAAACCAGTCCTCACTTATAAACATCTTGCAGCGGAGCCTGACTGTGCTGCTGATGAGACACCACGTGTCAAAACCAGTCCTCGCTTATAAACATCTTGCAATGAAGCCTGGCCCTGCTGCTGATGAGACCCCACGTGTCAAAACCAGTCCTCACTTATAAACATCTTGCTACGCTACCGCTCCCTCTCACAGCGATGAGCTCACAAAGACACAGATCCCCCGTATAGCCTTAACAGACTGTAGGGGCAAGCGGCTGTTAGCGATCACCTATAAAGCCCACTGCACACGAAAGGGGGTGGGTGGCCAAACACTACGCGCGGCAGCCTTTGTCTCCCCAGTGACGATGTTCACTACACACCGCTACACCAGGTTTCTTATTTGACGCTGAGTCGACCTAGGGGAGGCCCAGGACCGGTTCAGATAATCGTCAACGGTGTTGGCCGTGAGCGGGAATCGAACCCGGGTCCCTAGGTGCGTAGCGCTGATCGCTATGCCACCACTCACCGCACACACACACGACATACATGGAGTACAAAGACAAACATCCCCCGTATAGCCTGAGCAAACTGTTGGGGCAAGTGCTGTTAGCGAGCACCTATGCAGGCCGTCCAACACACGCACTTCGCTCAACAACATTTCGTATCTTAGTAATAGGTTTCACCCTTTTGACTGGCACAAAAACTGACACCTTTATTCAAGGCATCATGTTTGCAATAACCACAACACAAGCAGTCAAAATACAAACAAAAAGAGACAACTCTGATAATGATATTGGCACTGTCCTTGAATTTGATTGGTCCACCCCCGAGACGGCTTTTCTTAGAGCCCTTTAGTCTTCACTGGTGTTGGACCAGTGGTGACTAGAAGATCAGAAGACGCGTCTTCTGATCCAACACCAGTGGAGACTAAAGGGCTCTAAGAAAAGCCGTCTCGGGTGTGGACCAATCAAATTCAAGGACAGTGCCAATATCATTATCAGAGTTGTCTCTTTTTTATTTGTATTTTGACTGCTTGTGTTGTGGTTATTGCAAACATGATGCCTTGAATAAAGGTGTCAGTTTTTTGTGCCAGTTAAAAGGGTAAAACCTATTACTTTATCTTGTTACCGGCAAAGGAGGTCTCATAATGTAAAATTTCGTATCTTGATTGTTTTTGTTACGTTGTTAAAAACAACAACAACAACAACAACATTGAGGACAGGCAGGATGTTGAACAACGGGCTCACCAGGCACCCGCGGGGTTGGTGGTGGTGGTGGTGGGGGAGGGAGGGAAAGTTTTCCTGGGCACACATTTTCGTCAGGCGTTCATCAATCAACGGGGCTATCGACTTCGCTAGCAGAGTCAAATTGACAAGAGCTGCATCAGCCCAGCAACGCCGATTGGACTCCCCCAGGCGCCTTCACCCCCCCCCCACCCCCCCAGACGAGGATATCGACAGAGCCCCCGGGGCCAGCTCCTAAACACACCACGCAGTAGCAGCACGTCGCTCGCTCGCTCTCTCTCGCTCTCTCTCGTGTTCTGTCTCGCTCGCTCGCTCTCTCTCACTCTCTCACTCTCTCTCGCTCTCTCTCTCTCTCGCTCTCTCTCTCTCTCACTCTCTCGCTCTCTCTCTCACTCTCTCTCTCGCTCTCTCTCTCGCTCTCTCTCGCTCTCTCTCTCGCTCTCTCTCTCACTCTCTCTCTCACGTGTTCTGTCTCGCTCGCTCTCTCTCTCACTCTCTAACCCTCTCTCTCACTCGCTCGCTCGCTCTCTCTCTCTCACTCGCTCTCTCGCTCTCTCTCTCGCTCTCTCTCTCGCTCTCTCTCTCGCTCTCTCTCTCTCGCTCTCTCTCTCGCTCTCTCTCTCTCGCTCTCTCTCTCGCTCTCTCTCTCGCTCTCTCTCTCGCTCTCTCTCGCTCTCTCTCTCGCTCTCTCTCTCGTGTTCTGTCTCGCTCTCTCTCTCGCTCTCTCTCTCTCTCGCTCTCTCTCTCGCTCTCTCTCTCTCTCACTCTCTCTCTCGCTCTCACTCTCTCACTCTTTCTCTCGCTCTCTCTCGCTCTCTCTCGCTCTCTCTCGCTCTCTCTCTCGCTCTCTCTCGCTCTCTCACTCACTCTCTCTCTCTCGCTCTCTCTCTCCCCCTCTCTCTCTCACTCTCTCTCTCTCTCGCTCTCTCTCTCGCTCTCTCTCTCGCTCTCTCTCTCTCTCGCTCTCTCGCTCTCTCGCTCTCTCTCACTCTCTCACTCTCTAACCCTCTCTCTCACTCGCTCTCTCGTGTTCTGTCTCGCTCTCTCGCTCTCTCTCGCTCTCTCTCTGTGCATTCTGGGAAGAGGCTGCGTCCTGGCGGAGCTCCTGGCTCCCCACCTGGCGTGCACAGGGGCCTGGTTGTTCACCACCCAGACCCGAGCCTGAGAGAGTGGACACGTTGTACCCTCGCTCTCTCTCTCTCTCTCACTCTCACTCACTCTCACTCGCTATCTCACTCGTTGTCTCGCTCGCTCTCGCTCTCACTCGCTCTCACTCGCTCTCGCTCGCGCTCGCTCTCTCTCTCTCTCACCCTCTCTCACTCGCTATCTCTCTCTTTCACTCTCTCACTCTCACTCGCTATCTCACTCTCTCTCTCGCTCGCTCGTTCTCGCTCGCTCTCGCACTCTCTCTCTCTCACTCTCACCCTCTCTCACTCACTCGCTATCTCACTCGTTCTCTCGCTCGCTCTCTCGCTCTCTCTCTCTCTTTCACTCTCTCACTCTCACTCGCTATCTCACTCGTTCTCTCTCTCGCTCGCTCTCTCTCTCTCACTCTCTAACCCTCTCTCTCTCACTCGCTCTCTCTCGCTCGCTCTCTCTCTCTCACTCGCTATCTCACTCGCTCTCGCTCGCTCTCTCTCTCTCACTCTCTAACCCTCTCTCTCTCACTCGCTCTCTCTCGCTCGCTCTCTCTCTCTCACTCTCACCCTCTCTCTCTCTCGCTCGCTCTCTCTCTCTCACTCGCTATCTCACTCACTCTCGCTCGCTCTCTCTCTCTCACTCTCTAACCCTCCCTCTCACTCGCTCTCACCCTCTCTCTCTCTCGCTCGCTCTCTCTCTCTCACTCGCTATCTCACTCGCTCTCGCTCGCTCTCTCTCTCTCACTCTCTAACCCTCTCTCTCACTCACTCTCACCCTCTCTCTCTCTCTCGCTCGCTCTCTCTCGCGTTCTGCCCTCCGCACCGGCGTGAACGCCCCCTCCCCCTTAACTTTTCACCTTCTCACGTGCTCGGTCGTGGGGCGTGGCTTGCGCGACGACGACGACGCCCACACACCACGTGACGGTTTTTTTTTGTGACGTGCGTGGCCGCGCCCAGCGCCACGTGCTGGTGACTTTGTGTGCTTCCAATCGAAATCGGCTCCAGCGCAGTTGCTGCTGGCAGCAATGAAAGTGGTTTAAAAGTCAACAGTCTTTTGCTCTCTCTCTCTCTGTCTCTCTCGTGTTCTGTCGCTCTTCACTCTCTCTCTCTCTCTCTTGTGCTCTCCCACTCGCTCTCTCGCTCTCTCCATCGCCGATCGGTGTCCTACTGGCGCGGCGTGCTACGCACGGTGCGAAAGAAGTTCAACAGACATTCACGTGCAGACATTACGTGACGAGGGCGGCTTGGGTTAACCATCGCGAATCGGTAAGCCGAGTGGACATGGCCCCACGCACGCTCGCGTGGTGAGGATGCACGAGATGGGAAGAGCAAGGATCTGGGTCCTGTGGACCTGGCAAATGACGACTCCTTACATCGTTACCACACAGCGCAATGTATCCCTCCCTCCCTCTCCACTCCCTCCCTCCCTCTCCACTCCCTCCCTGCCTCCCTCCACATCTCCTTCCCTCCACATCTCCCTCCCTCCCTCTCCACTCCCTCCCTCCCTCCCTCCCTCCCTCTCCACTCCCTCCCTCCGTCTCCACTCCCTCCCTCCCTCCCTCTCCACTCCCTCCCTCCCTCTCCACTCCCTCCTTCCCTCTCCACTCCCTCCCTGCCTCCCTCCACATCTCCCTCCCTCAACATCTCCCTCCCTCCCGCTCCACTCCCTCCCTCCCTCCCTCCCTCAACATCGACCTCCCCTCCATCCTCACACCCCTCCCTCCCCTCCCTCCCTCTCCACTCCCTCCCTCCCTCCCTCCCTCCCTCCATCCCTCCTTCCCTCCCTCCCCTCCCTCCCTCCCTCCCTCCACATCTCCCTCCCTCCTCTCCGCTCTTCCCCCCCACTCCCCGACCTTTAAATCAGAACTCGGACCAGTCTGATAGCTCCCCCGGCGATGGGGGGCTGGGCGAGGTGGGGGGGATGGGGGGTGGCTGGAGGGGATTGGGGAGAGGGGGGGGGGGCTGGGGGGGGGTGTTGGAGCTGTCTGGCTACGAGGTGCTGATCCCACCCAGGATGAATGGTGAGCGCTGTGCGTGCGAGCGGGCGGTGGTGCAGATGGGGCCACCGCCACCACCGCCACCACCACCACCGCCACCACCACCACCACCGCCACCACCACCACCACCGCCACCACCACCACCGCCACCACCACCACCACCACCACCGCCACCACCGCCACCACTACCGCCACCACCACCACCGCCACGAAGGTTATTTAGGACGGGCTCCTGCCCCGAAGGGGAACGACTGCTCCCCCCCCCTCTCTCTTATTTAAAGAGTTAGTTAATGACTGCCGCTGTTAAACCGCTCCCGTTCACCGCGCATCGATCACCCGCCCCGTCCAGAGCTGTAATGGGCCTGCCGATGACTTTCACGTCGAGCCGAGAACCCTCCCCCTCATCTCCCTCCCTCCCTCCCTCCCCCTACTCACCTCCTTCACCCCCTCCCCTCACCTCCCTCCCTCCCCACCTCCCTCCCTCCCCACCTCCCCCCCGCCCCACTTCCTCCCCTCCCCACCTCCCTCCCTCCCCACCTCCCTCCCTCCCCACTTCCTCCCCTCCCCACCTCCCTCCCACCCCACCTCCCCCCTCCCCACTTCCTCCCCACCTCCCTCCCTCCCCACCTCCCCCC
>NC_133728.1:5939907-5957407 GCF_048934315.1 Petromyzon marinus
GTGTGTGTCTGTGTGTGTGCCTGTGTGCGCGCGTGTGTGTGTCTGTGTGTCTGTGTGTGTGTCTGTGTGTGTCTGTGTGCGCGCGTGTGTGTCTGTGTGTGTGTCTGTGTGTCTGTGTGTCTGCGTGTGTGTCTGTGTGTGTGTGTGTCTGTGCCAAGAACATTTGCTTCACTACAAAGTGACGGACCAGTGGATGCGAGCCCATGTCCTTGACACCAGGACGAACCGTGGAGCTGATCTGCCCTCTGACCATCGACTAGTCATCTGTAAGATGCGCCTGCCATTCTTCGACTCCGGTGGTGGGTGTACACCCAGGACCCCATTCCAACCTAAAGTGGCCTCGTCTCAGTTATCTGATGAAAGTTGCAAGCGAGAATTTCATCATCGCTTGCGGCTGGGATTGGCATCGTCCCCGACTCCTCCTGATGTCGAGGGTAAATGGGCGATGTTTAGGACTGTGACTCATGCAGCTGCAATGGCTGCTTTGGGTACGCGGTCCAGACCTCGCCAGAGACCCTGGCTGACAGAGGAGGTGTTCAGGATGGTTGAGAAAAAACGACAGGCCCACTGTCATCGGTTACAGAATCCCACGTCAGAGAATGAGGAGGCTTACTGCAGCCTTCGCTCGGAGGTTCGGAGAGCCGTGAGGCGTTGCATTGATGGGTGTTGGTCGCGGGTTGCTGAGGAGATGGAGTCTGCCTCAGTGGCCGCGATCACAAATCTCTATTTAACTCCATCAAAAAAGTAACGTGCAGCGCCACACCTATTACCATTATTAGGGGAAAAAACGGTGATCCAATCTCCGACCCCCAGGAACAGGTTTGCAGATTTGCTGAGCATTTCTGTGAGGTACTGGGGGAGGGAAAATCCCTCAGCCAAGAAAACATCGTGGCACAAAGTGAGGATAACCCTGCTGAGGCTGCAGTGCCTCAAATATTGGAAGAAGTCACCCCCTGTGAGTGGCTGGCTGAGGTACCATCTGTTGAGGAAGTACTGAAGGCGAACCGGAGTCTGAGACCAGGAAAGGCAGCGGGCAGAGATGATCTCCCAAGCGAAACGCTGAGGGAGGGTGGCGTTTGTGCACAGACTGCTTTATATGCCATCATAACAATAGTCTGGACCACTGGACGGGTTCCGCAGGATTGGAAGGATGCCCTGGTGGTCCCCCTCTTTAAGAAGTGGGACCGCACAGACTGTAACAACTACGGGAAAGGTCCTGGCAAGGATTATTCAACATCGCCATGCCAGGCACGATGAGGAGAGGCTTGCAGAGCCCCAATGCGGTTTCAGGAAAGGGCGGTCCTGCACAGATGCCATATTTTCTGTCCGTCTGCTACAACAGAGGTGTAGGAAATTCCAGCAAGACCTACATCTCTGCTTTATTGACCTGGTCAAGGCCTATGATACCATCAGTAGGCCTGGGCTCTGGGTTTTTCTTCGTGCTTTTGGAGTACCTGACCCTCTACTCACGATCATTAAGGACCTTCATGATGGTGAGCGGGCCCGGGTAAAACGTGGCCGGGAGTCAGAGCCATTCCCTGTACACCTTGGGGTGCGACAGGGATGTCCTTTGGCTCCCACATTATTAAACATCTCCAGTTTAACAGCAGAGGTCTCACTCCGAATCAGTCGAGCGGAAATATATTTTCATCGGTTGCGTAACGCTGTGTGGAAGCTACCTGGTCTGTCGCTGCGCACTAAGCTTCAGGTCTTCTCGGCCACGGTCATTCCCTCCCTTCTCTACGCTTGCGAAACGTGGACCCCCCTAATGGAAGATCTTCGCCGGTTGGAAACATTTAGGCTAGCCTGCCTACGAACCATCCTGGGTTCAACCAGGCTGGATTGTGTGAGGAGCTCAAAAATCATTGAAAGATCTGGGCAAGGTCCCATCGGTGAGCTACTCCGGCAGGCAAGGCTGCGCTGGCTGGATCATGTAGCCCGCATGCCCAGCCACCGCATGCCGAAACAGCTTTTGTTCGGCCGGATTGAGGGGGCTAGACGGGCGCGGCACGGGCTAGAGAAGAGATGGAGTGATGTGGTACAGGAGGACGTGGAGCTGAGTGGACTTGCCGATGACTGGTACCAGTGGTGTCAAGATCGGCCTCTGTGGAGGAGGCTCGTGAAGGACGCTACTGGGCAGTTGGAGGCAGTCGCCCTCCAATAACAACGGAGGGCAGAGGAGCGACGCTCACAATAACGAGCGGAACGCCGGGCAGCTAAAACGCAAAGTATGGAACACAGCTGGTGCATCTGCCCAGTCATCTCAGTCAGTCACCCCATGGCACCTGGGTCTGTCACGTGACCTCCTGCACCTAGCCTGGCACAGTAGTGGGCACAGGTGGTGCATCTGCCCAGTCATCTCAGTCAGTCAACCCATGGCACCTGGGTCTATCACGTGACCTCCTGCACCTAGCCTGGCACAGTAGTGGGCACAGGTGGTGCATCTGCCCAGTCATCTAAGTCAGTCAACCCATGGCACCTGGGTCTATCACGTGACCTCCTGCACCTAGCCTGGCACAGTAGTGGGCACGGGTGGTGCATCTGCCCAGTCATCGCAGTCAGTCAACCCATGGCACCTGGGTCTGTCACGTGGCCTCCTGCACCTAGCCTGGCACAGTAGTGGGCACGGGTGGTGCATCTGCCCAGTCATCTAAGTCAGTCACCCCATGGTACCTGGGTTTATCACGTGACCTCCTGCACCTAGCCTGGCACAGTAGTGGGCACAGGTGGTGCATCTGCCCAGTCATCTAAGTAAGCCAACCCATGGCACCTGGGTCTATCACGTGACCTCCTGCACCTAGCCTGGCACAGTAGTGGGCACAGGTGGTGCATCCGCCCAGTCATCTCAGTCAGTCAACCCTTGGCACCTGGGTGCCAGGGTCCCGTGGCCTCCTGTCGCTGCTGCTATGAATGTCCACGTGATGATGATGTTGTTAATCCAATTTGGTTGTGCCATCTCTTGTGATTGCCCGGCCGGTTCTGAAAGGGAGTTACATATCTCAGTAGGGAACTTACCTAATAAAATAAAATACATGTATTCGCTAATACGTTTCAGGAACGATCCCGACCCAGTCGATGCCCCCTTGCATGATTGTAGTTTGCGTGTCTCTCCCTCTCTCTCTCTCTTTCCACGTGGTCGCGTGGATTTTTCTCGCGGATCCTTCCTGATTTTCCCCTCTCCACGTTTAAAATCAACATCGCGCGTTTCGATTATATTATTTGGCTGCTCTCAATTCCCACGTGTTGATGATGATGATGAGCCACTTCGCTTGAGCTATCATTTGCGATAGCCAGGTCGCATCTGCAAAAAAGAAATAGCTGCAAAATCGCAGCTCCGTGGGGTTGCTTTCAGGAACGCGTTCTGTTCCAACAGGATCCTGGCTTGGACTGCACTGCGCTCATTCCACCACGGTGTCTCCAACCAAATACACACACCACACCACCACACACACCACACACACACACCACACACACTACACACACTACACACAACCACACACAACCACACACACACCACACACCTCACACAACCACACACAACCACACACACACACACCACACACACACCACACACACCACACACACCACACACAACCACACACAACCACACACCACACACACACCACCACACACACCACCACACACACCACACACGCACACACACCACACACCACACACACCACACACAACCACACACACACACACCACACACCACACACACACACCACACACCACACACAACCACACACACACACCACACACACACCACACACACCACACACAGCACACACACCACACACACACCACACCCACCACACACCACACACACCACACACACACACCACCACGCAAACCACACCACTACACACCACCACACACACACACCACCACACACACACACTGCACACACACACCACACACACCACACACACACACTACACACACACACCACCACACACACACACAGCACACACACACACAGCACACACACCACACACACACACCACACACACCACACACAACCACACCACACACACACCACACACCACCACACACACCACTCCACCACACACCACACACCACCACACACCAGACACCACACAAACTACACACCCACCACCACACACACACACACACCACACACACACACCACACACCACACACACACACTACACACACACTACACACACACACTACACACACCACACCACTCACATAAAAAATGCAATTTTCCGTGTCCTAATTGGAAGCAACAGCTTATTTTTTGTCGTTACTTCTGCTCGGCGATAATTAGCTCATGTTTTGTATTTGTTGACGGGAAAGTAACACTACTAAAGGATTGGATGTGTTGGAGAAAGTTCGCATATTTTGTCGTAATGAGGATCTCACTTCTCTTGTTGTGTTTTGTGGGTGGGTTGTTGTTACGTTCGTACGTAAACTAAAACTACGAACTAATTTTTGCACGCTTTCATTTAACTCACTCTTCTGTTGTTGTTGTATCCTTAAATCTTGCAACTCAATTTTAACCCCACTTCCCAATGTGGTATCGACTGCAAACTCGGTATACTTATGTCATACTGATGACAATAACTATATTCTATCATTAATACTATATATTTTTTAAACGTTATTTTTTATATGTTAGATGTTTCGGCTCGACTCTACTTGTCCACGCTCAGCTCACGTTGGCTGTAATTGTCCACGGTCCCCTTTACGTCGTGGCAAGTTTCGGGGGCCACAACCTGGAGTCGTGGAGGAATTCTTACATTACTAGTACGGTACATTTCATGAAAGCGTGTTAAATTTTTTTTTTAAATATATTAATTATTTCCCCCTTCGTACTTTACCGGGGCAAGTCTCGCTGAGCGACCCGGCTCTTCTTGTTCAGAAGCGACCATGGGCCACACATTGAAAGCACAGCGAAGGGGGCTTCTCGTAATCATCATCATCATTTATTTGTAATTATTAAAATGTTATTGTTATTTTCTATCCACGGGACTTTACCGAAAGAACCAAGAAATGTGGAAATGCACGGCGGTCAAAACCGCTCGCTGAATGCCGAGCGGGAATCGGAGTCGGGATCTAAACCCACGTGCTCCTGAGTACCAGGCGAGGGAGTTTACATCTCGTGTCTGGGGGGGCGGGGGGGAGCGGTGGTGCAGCGGTTAGCGCAGCGCTGCACCACGACCCCGGCGACCCGAGTTCCATTCCAGGAGACGATCATCTGAACCGGTCCTGGGGGCCTACCCCTAGGTCGACTCGGCCTCAAATGGATAACCTGGTGCGGTGTGCAGTAAAAACATCGCCACGGGGGAGACAAAGGCGGCCGGGCGTGGCGCCGACCACCCACCACCATCGCTTGCCGCGCCGGCCTTCATAGGTGCTGCTACTCGCCAAAAGCACTTGCCCCTACAGTCTTCTGAAGGCTGTACGGGGGACCTTTGACTTTGTTGCTCGTGCGTGTGTGGGGAGCGGTGGTGCAGCGGTCAGCGCTGCAACGACCCGAGTTCGATTCCCGCTCACGGCCGGCACCAACACCCCCGGTGACGATTATCTCTGAACCGGTCCTGGGCCTCCCCCCCTAGGTCTACTCGGCCTCAAATGAGTAACCTGGTGTAGCGGTGTGCGGTAAAAATAAAAACATCGCTACTGGGGGAGACAAAGGCGGCCGGGCGCGGGGGGCTGGTCACGCGCTTGCTCCAGCAGTCTGTCACAAGCTCTAAGGGGGAGGAGGGCTCTTTGTCAGAACCTGGTCAAGTAATTATCGTCATTGATGTTGAGGTGCTGCGATCGGGAATCGAACCCCGGGCTCCGCCGGGTTTCTCAGCGCGCTGACCGCTGCGCCTCCGCTCCTCCTCCCACCATCGAAGGCAAAGATCCCCCGTGTAGCCTTTCCAGACCACAGGGGCAAGTGCTGTTAGCGAGCAGCACCCTACGGAGGCCTGCACGGCACACGAGGGGGGTGGGTGGCCAGCACCACGCCCAGTGGCGATGTCTTACTACGCCACCGCTACACCACGTTACTCATTTGAGGCCGAGTCGACCTAGGCGAGGCCCCCCAGGACCGATTCATTGGTCGCCGTGGGCGGGAATCCTTGCGCTGCGCTAACCGTTGCGCCACCGCTCCCCCAATCAGCCCGCCACCCCCCCACCACCGTCACCACCCCCCCCTTTGCCCCACGAGACCTTTCCGGTTTTATAATCCACGTGGCCCATCCCGACCCAGCTCTCTGTGCTTCAAGAGGCACCCCCCACGTGAATCTCTGCCCCCACCCCTCACCCCACCCCGTCAACCCCCTCCCTCCACCCCCCCCCCCCCCGTTATTCCCTAATCCCGAAGCAAGCGGCAGGGCAGGCGCGAAGCTTTTAAATTAATAAAGGCACCAAATCACACACACACATCACATACACCATACACATCACACACACACATCATACACACATCACACACACACACCACATCACACACACACACCATACACACACACACCACATCACACACATACACCATACACACACCACACACACACACATCACACACACACACCATACACACACACACACACATCACACACACATACACACATCATAAACATCACACACACACACATCACACACACACCACACATACACATACACACATCATAAACATCACACACACACACATCATACACACACCTACACACACATCACACACACATACACATTACACACATCACACACACACATCACATACACCATACACACACATTCACACACACACCTACACACACACACACCACACACACTACACACATACATCACACACACACACATCACACACACACACATCACATCACACACACCACACACACACATACACACACAAACATCACACACACACCTACACACACATCACACACACACACACACCACACACACTACACACATACATCACACACACACACATCACACACACATCACACACACACACATCACACACACACCATACACACACACACCATACACACACCACACACACACACATCACACACACACACATCACACACACACATCACACACATCACACACACATCACACACACCATACACATCACACACACACATCACACACACATCATAAACATCACACACACACATCACACACACACCATACACACACACCACACACATCACACATCATAAACATCACACACACACATCACACACACACACACCACACACACACACCACACACACACCACACACCACACACACACATCACACACACACATCACACACTACACACACACACACATCATACACACACACACACACATCACACACACACACATCACACACACCACACACACACACCACACACACACATCACACACACACCATACACATCAGACACACATCACACACATCACACACACATACACACATCACACACACACATCACACACACCACACACACATCACACACACCTACACACACACATCACACACACCTACACACACACATCACACACACACACACATCACACACACACATCACACACTACACACACACATCACACACACACACATCACACACACATCACACACACACACACATCACACACACCACACACACACACCACACACACACATCACACACACACATCACACACACCACACACACACATCACACACACACACACCACATCACACACATCACACTCACACACACCACACACACACATCACACACACACACATCACACACACCACACACACACACATCACACACACACACACATCACACACACACACACCATACACATCACACACACACACATCACACACACACACATGACACACATCACACACACACATCACACACACACACATCACACACACACCACACATCACACACATTACACACACATCACACACACACACACATACACATCACACACCACACACCACACACACACACCACACACACACCACATCACACACACACACCACACACACACACACCACACACACACACCATACACATCACACACATCACACACACACCACACATCACACACACACATCACACACATCACACACACACATCACACACATCACACACATCACACACACCACACACACACACCACACACACACATCACACACACATCACACACATCACGCACACCACACATACACACCACATACACACACACCACACACACCACACACACACACCACACACACACCACACCACACACCACACACACACATCACACACACCACACACACACCACACACCATACACATCACACACACACACACACCACACACACACCACACACACACTACACACACATCACACACACACCACACACACACCATACACATCACACACACACCATACACACACACCACACACATCACACATCATAAACATCACACACACACACATCACACACACACACCACACACACACCACACACACACACCACACACACACCACACACCACACACACACACATCACACACACACATCACACACTACACACACACACACATCATACACACACACACACATCACACACACACACCACACACACCACACACACACACCACACACACACACATCACACACACACCATACACATCACACACACATCACACACATCACACACACACATACACACATCACACACACCACACACACACATCACACACACCACACACACATCACACACACCTACACACACACATCACACACACACACACATCACACACACACACATCACACACTACACACACACATCACACACACACATCACACACACATCACACACACACACACATCACACACACCACACACACACACCACACACACACATCACACACACACACACATCACACACACCACACACACACATCACACACACACACCACATCACACACACACACATCACACACACCACACACACACACATCACACACACACACACCACATCACACACACACATCACACACACCATACACATCACACACACGTCACACACACACACATCACACACATCACACACACACACACATCACACACACACACATCACACACACTCCACACATCACACACACTCCACACATCACACACATTACACACACATCACACACACACACATACACATCACACACCACACACCACACACACACACACACACCACACACACACTACATCACACACACACCACACACACACACACACCACACACCACACACATCACACACACACCACACATCACACACACACACATCACACACACACACATCACACACATCACACACACACACACACCACACACACACCACACACACATATCACACACACACACATCACACACATCACGCACACCACACATACACACCATATACACACACCACACACACCACACACACACCACACCACACACCACACACACACACATCACACACACCACACACACACCACACACACACCATACACATCACACACTACACACACACCACACACACACACCACACACACACTACACACACATCACACACACACCACACACACACTACACACACATCACACACACACACACACCACACACACCACACACACACACATCACACACCATACACACACCATACACACCACACATCACACACACCACATCACACACATCACACACACACACACCACACACATCACACACACCACACACACACCACACACACACCACACACCACATCACACACATCACACACATCACACACATCACACACACCACACACACCACACACACACCACACATCACACATCACACACACACCATACACACACCACACACACACCACACACACACACCACATCACACACACACACACACCACACACACACCACACACACACCACATCACACACACACACACCACACACACACACCACACACACCATACACATCACACACACACACCACACACATCACACACACACCATACACACCACACACACACATCACACACCATACACATCACACACACACACACCACACACACACCATACACATCACACACACACCACACACACCATACACACACACCACACACACACACACCACACACACACCATACACATCACACACACCACACACACACATCACACACACACCATACACACACCATACACATCACACACACACACCACACACACCACACACACCATACACATCACACACACACCACACACACACCACACACACACACACCACACACACACACCACACACACACACCATACACATCACACACACACACCACACACACATCACACACACACACACCACACACACACACACACCACACCATACACCACACACATCACACACACACACCATACACCACACACACCACACACACACACCATACACCACACACACCACACACACACCATACACATCACACACACACACACCACACACACCATACACATCACACACACACACACCACACACACACCACACACACACACACCACACACACCACACACACACCACACATCACACACACACACACACCACACACATCATACACATCACACACACACACACACCATACACACATCACACACACACACATCACACACATCACACACACACCACACACACCACACACACACCACACACACACCATACACATCACACACACACCACACACACCACACACATCACACACACACACCACACACCATACACATCACACACCACATCACACACACACCACACACACACCACACACCATACACATCACACACTCACACACCACACACACACACCACACACACCACACCACACACATCACACACACACCATCCACACCACACACATCACACACACACCATACACATCACACACACACACACACCATACACATCACACACACACACCACACACACACACCACACACACACCACACACATCACACACACACACCACACACACACACCACACACACACCACACACACATCACACACCACACACACCACACACCACACACACCACACACACACCACACACACCACACACACCACACACACCACACACCATCCATCCCTGACGCCGACGAAACTCCGGAGAGAGCCGCATGGAGCTAAACAGAAAAATAAAAACCGGATCCACTGCACGAACCCATGGCAGTGGCTTATGAAGGCTCCAACTCAGAAGATCCCCCGGGGTTTTGATACTTTGACGATGCTGCTGACGGTTCCATCTCTAACAAAAAAAAGTAACTACTGCACGAACCATGGCATCGCATTGTGAAAGCCCCAACGCAGAAGATCCCCCTGGAGGTTTGAAGCTTTCACGAAGCTCAACGAGGCCACCACTAAACGGCACCCACTGCACAAACCATAGCATAGCAGCAGCAGCAGATGCAACTCTACCTGATGATCCACACATGGAGAATTATCAATAATCTATCCAGCAGCGGTGGTGTTGGTGGTGGTGGTGTTAGTGGTGGTGGTGTTGGTGGTTGTGTTGTTGGTGTTGGTGGTGTTGGTGGTGGTGCTGTTGGTGGTGTTTGTGGTGGTGTTGGTGGTTGTGTTGGTGTTGGTGGTGTTGGTGTTGGTGGTGGTGGTGTTGGTGATGTTGGTGTTGGTGGTGTTGGTGGCGGTGCTGTTGGTGGTGTTGTGGTGGTGTTGGTGGTGTTGGTGGTGGTGTTGGTGGTGGTGTTGGTGGTGGTGTTGGTGGTGGTGTTGGTGGTGGTGTTGGTGCGACTGTAGTCATCCAGACACCAGCGATCTTCGTGCAGCACAGAGCGACGCAACGCCACGAGGCACAAATATGAAGAAGTATTACATCACAGCGAAGGTGATGGTGATTCACGACTACTACCGCTACTACCCCTGCTGACTCGGTGATCTGGGCTTGACCGCCTGAATGTGACCGTGTAGCATCAGAATCAGCATCATCAGCACCATCACCAGCGGCAGCACGCGATGTCCCGAGGCGACTTGGCCAGAGACGCCTCCCCCACTCACTCAACCCCAACAGCCCCCCCCACCACCACCACCACCAACCAACCAACCTCTTCACACAGCAAAGAGGGGAAGCGAAATTCTCCAGCGGTACAATTAGCGGGCGAGGTGTGGGGTTGGTCGAGTGGGGGTCGAGAGGGGGTCGCCGCGATGCTAAGAGAGCAGCGGGCGGGAGGCGGTGGAATAAATGAGACAGGCAGAGTGACAGACAGCCGGCCAGGCACTCGGCCAGACGGCAAGTTAGTCAGACAGTGAGACAGCCGGCCGGTCAGTCAGCCAGTCAACCAGCCAGCCAGCCAGTTAACCAGCCAGTCAGTCAGCCAGCCAGTCGGCCAGCCAGCCAGTTAGCCAGCCAGTCAGTCAGCCAGCCAGTCGGCCAGCCAGTTAACCAGTCAGCCAGTCAACCAGCCAGCCAGCCAGTTAACCAGCCAGTCAGTCAGCCAGCCAGTCGGCCAGCCAGCCAGTTAGCCAGCCAGCCAGTCGGCCGGACAGCCAGCCAGTCGGCCAGTCAGCCAGTCAGCCAGTAAGCCAGTCAGCCAGTCGGCCAGCCAGCCAGCAGGCCAGCCAGCCAGCCAGCCAGCCAGCGAGCCGGCCTATCAGTCAGCAAGCCAGCCCGCCAGCCAGTCAGCAGCCAGGCAGCCAGCCAGCCAGCAGGCCAGCCAGCCAGCCAGCCAGCCCGCCAGCCAGTCAGCAGGCCGGCCAGCCCGCCAGCCAGTCAGCCGGCAGGCCAGCCAGCCATGCAGGCAGCCAGTCAGCAGCCAGCCAGTCAGCAGCCAGCCAGCTAGCGACCCGTCCGGTCACACTCCGCGAGTGGCGACAAACCCCAGAGGTGGTGACAGCCGCAGCTGTTTGCGAGTCGCACTTTTGGCCCCATGTCGCGCCGAGGACATGTCGCTTGCACTGAAACATTTCGTAAGGAAACATCAAAATATTGTTTTAACTCATTGTAGAGGGGTGGCGGTGTTTGTTTCATTAAAGTCGCGTCTCCCCGTGTTCCCCACATGTCTCCATCTGTCTCTCTGTGTCTCCCC
Source organism: Petromyzon marinus (assembly GCF_048934315.1). Lineage (NCBI taxonomy): Eukaryota > Metazoa > Chordata > Hyperoartia > Petromyzontiformes > Petromyzontidae > Petromyzon > Petromyzon marinus. The sequence goes on from NC_133728.1 coordinate 5,952,967, forward strand.
GTGTCTCCCCACATGTCTCCATCTGTCTCCCCGTGTCTCCCCGTGTCTCCCCACATGTCTCCATCTGTCTCCCCGTGTCTCCCCACATGTCTCCATCTGTCTCTCCGTGTCTCCCCGTGTCTCCCCACATGTCTCCATCTCTCTCCGTGTCTCCCCGTGTCTCCCCACATGTCTCCATCTGTCTCCCCGTGTCTCCCCACATGTCTCCATCTGTCTCTCTGTGTCTCCCCGTGTCTCCCCGTGTCTCCCCACATGTCTCCATCTGTCTCCCCGTGTCTCCCCGTGTCTCCCCACATGTCTCCATCTGTCTCTCTGTGTCTCCCCGTGTCTCCCCACATGTCTCCATGGGTCTCCCCATGTCTCCCCACATATCTCCATCTGTCTCCACGTGTCTCCCCACATGTCTCCCCGTGTCTCCCCGTGTCTCCCCGTGTCTCCCCACATGTCTATCTATCTCCCCGTGTCTCCCCACATGTCTCCATGGGTCTCCCCGTATCTCCCCACATATCTCCATCTGTCTCCCCGTGTCTCCCCACAAGTCTCCATCTGTCTCCCCGTGTCTCCCCGTGTCTCCCCACATGTCTCCATCTGTCTCCCCGTGTCTCCCCGTGTCTCCCCACATGTCTCCATCTGTCTCCCCGTGTCTGCTCCTATCTCTCCCATGCCACTGTGTTGTCTCTCCCCGTGTCTTGCTGTGTATCCCCGTGTCTCACCAACCTCTCCCGGCATGTCTCCATGTGTCTCCCCGTGTCTCCCCCTGTCTCCCCACATGTCTCCATCTGTCTCCCCGTGTCTCCACCCCCCCCCCATGTCTCCATGTGTCTCCCCGTGTCTCCCCCTGTCTCCCCACATGTCTCCATCTGTCTCCCCGTGTCTCCACCCCCCCCCCATGTCTCCGCGTGTCTCCCCGTGTCTCCCACGCAGTCTTCTCTCCTCTCAATCCGTTCGCATATGCCATCATCTCCCCGTGTCTCACGTTATCTCCAAACGTCTCTCGTCTCTCCTCTCTCTCTCTCTTCCCGTGTCATCCTTCGCCTCCCTCCAACCTCCCACCGCTGTAGGCCAAACCCCAGCCTCCCTCCCCGCTCCCCTTCCCCTCCCCTCCCACTCCTCCTTACCCTCCCTCCTCCCTCCCCTCTCTCTCTCTCTAACGCGCGATTATTCCGCTCGAGAGAGGACCGAGTTCCCTGCGAGTCTCGCACTCCAACACCCAAAGTCACCTCCGAGTCAGCGAGCGACGCCAACCAGACGACACGCAGCTCAGTCGCTCGCTCTCCCTCTCTCTCTCTCTCACCCTCTCTCAAGTTAATCGATGTCGCCTTATTGTCGAGTGTGTGCGCGCGCGCGCGTGCGTGCGTGTGTGTGCGTGTGTGTGTGCGCGCGTGTGTAACCAGGGGTGCCAAAAAAATGAAACAGCGAGGAACACAAAACGTCGCCTTCCGTTGCTTCTCCTCCCGATCGTCTTGCCCTCACCGCGGTGGTGATTGCGACGCTAGTGAGGAGGGGTGGAGGTGGGGGTGGGGGGGAGGAGGGGGGGGGGAGCGGTGGCGCAACGGTTAGCGCGCCGCGACGCTACGAAGCCCCCCCCCCCCCCGGCCACCGATACAACAGCGCGGTTTTGATGCGGGCCCTCCCCTAGGGTCGACTCGGCCTCAACTGTGGGCACGCTATCGTGGAGTGGCGAAACTTCAAAAGGGACGGGTGGGGTGGGGTTGGGGGTGGTGGTGGTGGTGTTGGGGTGCTAGAGACGGAGCTGTCCGGGGTGCTGAGATGACCTCACGATGGGCTAAGCGGCGCGGTGGTCTTTTCATAGGGGAGCCGTCCATAAATGACGTCACGCGATTTTGGGTGGTTTTTTTACCCCCTCCCCCTCTCTCGTCACACGGCGTCACAAAAAGTCAGACCCCCCCCCCCCCCCCCTCGAATATGGCGTCACAAAGATCTGCCCCCACCCCCCCCAAAAAAAAATATATAAATAAAACATGCTTCAAATCGCTTTAAACTATTGTCACATTGTAGTTGCGTGTTTAATGTGGCGCTGCACTCTGATGTTGTAGGAGAAAACATTTTGTTAAAAAGTCTATTTAATTAAATAGAACGTGTGTGTGTCTATATTTATTTTAAAAGTTGTGCATTTTGATGTGACGTCACATTTCTCAACCTCACCCAACCCCCCCCCCCCCTCGTCACACATCGTCACAAATGTCTGAACCCAGCCCCCGCCCACTAGGTGCGTGACGTCATTTATGGACGGCCCCCAGGGAATGGACGATCAATCGATTTCAAATCGACATCGCGATTTGAAACGATGCGATTGGCAAATCGCAGAGGCTGCGATTTTATTTGTTTGCCATTTGAAAAGCCCTCTGTTACTTCCTTATTGGAATTGTTATTATTATTATTCTTGGGTCTTTCGGTAAAGTCACGTAGATAGGTTCAAAGAAAAAAAAAATAACAACCAAAAACTACGAGTAGATCCTAGCAGGAGGTCCCGGAGGAAATAAAGATCAAGAATGATACAATCGGGACAGAACCTACGACCTCCTTCATACCAGGCGAGGTAGTTGACATCTCACCAACGTGATGATGATGACGAGAGAGACATGCAACATCTAAATATACAACAGGCGGCAGGGTCGGGATCGAACCCACGACCTCCTGCATAACAGGCGAGGTAGTTAACATCTCACCAACGTGATGATGATGATGAGAGAGACGCAGACGCTAAATAATCAGCAGGCGTCAGGGTTTTAGATCGAATCCACGACCTCCTGCATAACAGGCGAGGTAGTTGACATCTCACCAACGTGATGATGATGATGAGAGAGACGCAGACTCTAAATACACAGCAGCAGGCGTCAGGGTTTAAGATCGAACGCACGACCTCCTGGATAACAGGCGAGGTAGTTGACATCTCACCAACGTGATGATGATGATGAGAGAGACGCAGACTCTAAATACACAGCAGGCGTCAGGGTTTCAGATCGAACCCACGACCTCCTGGACAACAGGCGAGGTAGTTGACATCTCACCAACGTGATGATGTTGATGAGAGAGACGCAGATTCTAAATACACAGCAGGCTTCAGGGTTTTAGATCGAACCCACGACCTTCTGCATACCAGGCGAGGTAGTTAACATCTCCTAGCCACACCGTGTTGCCAGGGAAATCCGTCACATGAGATCGAGGCGGTATAGCCTGCCAGCCTACACGATAAAACACTTAACACCGGCACAGTAATAAAACAATAAATCACAACAACAACAACAACAACGTTGGGCATTAGAGCCGCAACATGAAAAAAAATAAAACTCCCTCGGGTAAAACAAAAACAAATTCGGACGACTTAAAGAATATAAAGTGAAGGGTGGAGCAACATTCGCGGCGATTGATGATCAGAGCCAGTGGATCACTCGATCGATCAGCCACCCCCAAGTCACTCACGTATCGCTACTACTGCTGCTACTACTGCCGTGGTCACTGTCCCCGTGAACTCCACAGAAATGAGTCACTCTCCAAGTCACTCACTGACTCAGCAGGAGTCAGTCACCCCCAAGTCACTCACGTATCGCTACTACTGCTGCTACTACTGCCGTGGTCACTGTCCCCGTGAACTCCACTCAATGAGTCACTCTCCAAGTCACTCACTCAGTAGGAGTCAGTCACCCCCAAGTCACTCACGTATCGCTACTACTGCTGCTACTACTGCCCTGGTTACTGTCCCCGTGAACTCCACTCAATGAGTCACTCTCCAAGTCACTCACTCACTCAGCAGGAGTCAGTCACCCCCAAGTCACTCACGTATCGCTACTACTGCTGCTACTACTGCCCTGGTTACTGTCCCCGTAAACTCCACTCACTGAGTCACTCTCCAAGTCACTCACTCAGCAGGAGTCAGTCACCCCCAAGTCACTCACGTATCGCTACTACTGCTGCTACTACTGCGGTGGTCACTGTCCCCGTGAACTCCACTCAATGTGTCACTCTCCAAGTCACTCACTCACTCAGCAGGGGTCAGTCACCCCCAAGTCACTCACTCACTCAGCAGGAGTCAGTCACCCCCAAGTCACTCACGTATCGCTACTACTGCTGCTACTACTGCGGTGGTCACTGTCCCCGTGAACTCCACAGAAATGAGTCACTCTCCAAGTCACTCACTGACTCAGCAGGGCTCAGTCACCCTCCCCTCGTCACTCACGTATCGCTACTACTGCTGCTACTACTACCAGGGTCACTGTCCCCGTGAACTCCACTCAATGAGTCACTCTCCAAGTCACTCACTCAGCAGGGGTCAGTCACCCCCCAAGTCACTCATGTATCGCTACTACTGCTGCTACTACTGCCCTGGTTACTGTCCCCGTAAACTCCACTCACTGAGTCACTCTCCAAGTCACTCACTCAGCAGGAGTCAGTCACCCCCAAGTCACTCACGTATCGCTAC
>NC_133728.1:5962407-6020832 GCF_048934315.1 Petromyzon marinus
AGAGAGACACAGAGAGAGAGAGAGAGAGACAGAGAGAGATAGACAGATGGAGACAGGGAGACAGAGAGAGACACGGAGAGATATAGACACAGAGATAGACAGAGATAGACAGAGAAAGACAGAGAGAGACACAGATATAGAAAGAGAGACATAGAGAGAGACACAGAGAGAGACAGAGAGAGATAGACAGACGGAGACAGGGAGACAGAGAGAGACACAGAGACACGGAGAGAGAGACACACACAGAGATAGACAGAGATAGACAGAGAGAGACACAGATACAGATAGAGAGACAGAGAGACATAGAGAGAGGCACAGAGAGAGACAGAGGGAGATAGACAGACGGAGACAGGGAGACAGAGAGAGACACAGAGACACGGAGAGAGAGACACAGAGATAGACAGAGATAGACAGAGAGAGACAGAGAGAGAGACACAGATACAGAGAGAGACAGAGAGAGACAGAGAGACATAGAGAGAGACACAGAGAGAGACAGAGAGAGATAGACAGACGGAGACAGGGAGACAGACAGAGACACAGAGACACGGAGCGAGAGAGACACAGAGATAGACAGAAATAGACAGAGAGAGAGAGACAGAGAGAGAGACAGAGAGAGACAGAGAGAGTGAGAGGCATAGAGAGAGATACATAGACGGAGACAGGGAGACAGAGAGAGACAGAGAGAGAAAGACAAAGACAGAGAGAGACACAAAGAGAGACAGACAGAGAGAGAGAGAGAGAGGGGTCGGCAAAAATAAAACCTGGGGCTCCTTTAAAGGGAGGTGTTCATCTCGTCTCTTGCAATATTGAGTGGGGTTCGCTTTTAAAACAAAAACAAAAAACCAGATTTTTTGCAACACTTATACGGGACAATCGTTTTTAATGGAAAAATAACAAATATTACATGATAACAAACGTATGTTAGTAGCTTCAAAAAGCCAAATCAGTCTTCCACGTGCTCGCCATCACTGCGAAACGCATTGCCCGATAATCTTCCCCAAGGTGGTACCCAGAGCCCGGATGCAGCACTTGCCCAAGTGGCGCCATTGCAAATTCTCAGAAGGGTTCAAACATTTTGTTGTTTAAAGCAACCCTGCGTCTTAGTCTTGCTTCTTTCGGTAAAGTCACCACGTAGAAGGGAAACGATAAAATAGTAAAAATGTAAAACATAATAAAATTCTCACGACGTTTTGACTGCAACACAAGCAATCATCATCAGGTGTGAAAACCACAGCAAGAAAATTTGAATAAAAGTGGCGGTTGTGTTAACGTTAAAAAAGTGGCGTATTTTTTTTACGTTAAAAAAGTGGCGGTTTATTTTTACGTAAAAAAGTGGCAGTTTTTTAACGTTAAAAAAGTGGCGGTTTTTTTAGCGTAAAAAAGTGGCGGTTTTTTAACGTTTAGAAAGTGGCGGTTTTTTAATGTTAAAAAGTGGCGTTTTTTCACGTAAAAAAGTGGCGTTTTTTAATGTTAAAAAAGTGGCGGTTTTTTTAACGTAAAAAAGTGGCGGTTTTTTAACGTTTAGAAAGTGGCAATTTTTTAACGTTAAAAAGTGGCGTTTTTTCACGTAAAAAAGTGGCGTTTTTTAATGTAAAAAAGTGGCGGTTTTTTAACGTTAAGAAAGTGGCGGTTTTTTTAGCGTTAAAAAAGTGGCGGTTTTTTTAACGTTAAGAAAGTGGCGTTTTTTTCACGTAAAAAAGTGGCGTTTTTTAACGTAAAAAAGTGGCGGTTTTTAACGTTAAGAAAGTGGCGGTTTTTTTCACGTAAAAAAAGTGGCGTTTTTTTAACGTTAAGAAAGTGGCGGTTTTTTCCGTTAAAAAAGTGGCGGTTTTTTTACCGTTAAAAAAGTGGAGGTTTTTTTAACGTTAAAAAGTGGCGGTTTTTTAACGTTAAAAAAGTGGAGGTTTTTTTAACGTTAAAAAGTGGAGGTTTTTTAACGTAAAAAATTGGCGTTTTTTACGTTAAAAAAGTGGCGTTTTTTTACGTAGAAAAAAAGTGGCGGTTTTTTTTACGTAAAAAAGTGGCGGTTTTTTTTACGTAAAAAAAGTGGCGGGTTTTTTACGTTAAAAAAGTGGCGGTTTTTTTTTAGCGTTAAACAAACCGCCAGTCACGAAAGCTATAAATAAAAATTTCACCCTGTGTCTGCTAAGTTCTACAAAATAAGTAAATGGCCCTGCTTTTTAGTTGGCTTGCAGACGCTGATCACGGGGAGTCCAGTTCACCATGGAAGTCCAGTTCACCATGGGAGTCCAATTCACCATGGGAGTCCAATTCACCATGGTTGTCCAGTTCACCATGGGAGTCCAGTTCACCATGGGAATCCAGTTCACCGTGGGAGTCCAGTTCACATGGAAGTCCAGTTCACCATGGAAGTCCAGTTCACCATGGAAGTCCAGTTGGCAATGGAAGTCCAGTTAACCATGGGAATCCAGTTCACCATGGAAGTCCAGTTCACCATCGAAGTTCAGTTCACCATGATAGTCCAGTTCACCATGGAAGTCCAGTTCACCATGGGTGTCCAGTTCACCATGGCAGTCCAGTTCACAATGGGAGTCCAGATCACCATGGAAGTCCAGTTCACCATGGAAGTCCAGTTCACCATGGGAGTCCAGTTTACAATGGAAGTCCAGTTCACAATGGAAGTTCAGTTCACCATGGAAGTTCAGTTCACCATGGAAGTTCAGTTCACCATGGGAGTCCAGTTTACCATGAAAGTCCAGTTTACCATGAAAGTCCAGTTTACCATGGGTGTGCAGTTTACCACCGGAGTTCAGTGCTGTTAGCGAGCAGGGCACACGAGGGGGTGAGTGACCAGGGCCACGCCTGGCCGCCTTTGTCTCCCAGTGGCGATGCTACCACACACCGCACCAGGTACTCATTTGAGGCTGAGTTGACCTAGGGGAGGATAACCCTGGACCGGTTCAGATAATCCTCTGTGGTGTTGGTGGCTTGTAGCGCAGCCGCCACAACCACCACCACCATCGCCACCACCACCACAGCCACCATCACCACACCCACCACCACCGCCACCACTACCACCATCACCACACCCACCACCACAGCAACTACCACCACAGCCACTACCACCACAGCCATCACCACCACAACCACCACTACCACAGCTATCACCACCACAGCCACCACCACAGCCACCACCACCACCACAGCCATCACCACCACAGCCATCACCACCACAACCACTACCACAGCCATCACCACTACCACAACCACCACCACCACAGCCATCACCACCACAGCCACCACCACCACCACAGCCACCAATCTCAACGACGATGATTTTAAAAGTGTCCGTAGCTCCCATTGGCTTCCTAACATCGGAAGATGAAGAGAGCGTTCCAGACGGCCCGGTTGCAGACTCTGCGAAAGCACCGGTCGACGACGATGATAACGATGATGACGATGATGATGATGACGATAATGACGATGATGATGACGACGATGACGTCGATGCTGATGATGATGACGATTATGATGACGACGATGATGACGATGATGATGCTGACGATGACGTCGATGCTGATGATGATGACGATGATGATGACGACGATGACGACGATGCTGATGATGATGACGACGATGATGACGACGCTGATGACGATGATGATGACGCCGATGATGATGACGATGATGATGACGATGCTGATGATGATGACGATGATGATGACGATGCTGATGATGATGACGATGATGATGACGCTGATGACGATGCTGATGACGATGATGATGCCGATGCTGATGATAATGGCGACGATGATGACGATGCTGATGATAATGACGATGATGATGACTATGATGATGACGACGATGACGAAGACCACGGCCTTTGTTCCAACGACCCTCAACAACAATGGCCGTGGCGAGGCCACGTGGCTTGACGCAATCGAACTCCCCATCGTGACAATTCTGTTTTGAATGTCGTGGTGCTGAGCAGCGTGGGGGAGGGGCACTGGGGGCGGGGGGTGGGGGTGGGGGCCCCGGGGGGAGGGGTGGCGGGGGGGGGGGAGACGCGACAGACCCCATGTGTTCGTGCAAACACGTGGGGCCACATGTGCGCACGTGTGTGTGTGTGTCTTTATGTGTGTATGTAGGTGTGTGTATGTAGGTGTGTGTGTCTTTATGTGTGTGTGTGTATGTGTGTCTTTATGTGTGTGTATGTAGGTGTGTCTTTATGTGTGTGTATGTAGGTGTGTGTATGTAGGTGTGTCTTTATGTGTGTGTATGTAGGTGTGTGTGTCTTTATGTGTGTGTATGTAGGTGTGTGTGTCTTTATGTGTGTGTATGTAGGTGTGTGTGTGTATGTAGGTGTGTCTTTATGTGTGTGTATGTATGTGTGTGTATGTAGGTGTGTGTGTCTTTATGTGTGTGTGTATGTAGGTGTGTGTGTCTTTATGTGTGTGTATGTGTGTGTTTATGTGTGTGTGTATGTAGGTGTGTGTGTGTCTTTATGTGTGTGTGTGTGTATGTGTGTATGTGTGTCTTCATGTGTGTGTATGTAGGTGTGTGTGTCCTTATGTGTGTGTGTATGTAGGTGTGTGTGTCTTTATGTGTGTGTGTATGTGTGTCTTTATGTGTGTATGTGTGTCTTCATGTGTGTGTATGTAGGTGTGTGTGTCTTTATGTGTGTGTATGTGTGAAGGTGTGTCTTGATGTGTGTGTACGTGTATGTTTATGTCTGTGTATGTGTGTCTTTATGTGTGTCTTGATGTGTGTGTATGTGTGTAGGTGTGTGTGTCTTGATGTGTGTGTGTGTAGGTGTGTCTTGATGTGTGTGTACGTGTATGTTTATGTCTGTGTATGTGTGTCTTGATGTGTGTGTATGTGTGTAGGTGTGTGTGTCTTGATGTGTGTGTGTGTATGTGTGTAGGTGTGTGTGTCTTTATGTTTGTATGTATGTGTGTCTTTAATCGTGTGTATGTGTGTCTTTATGTGTGTTTATGTAGGTGTGTGTGTCTTTACGTGTGTGTGTACGTGTGTGTTTGTCTTTGTGTGTATGTGTTTCTTGATGTGTGTGTGTGTGTACGTGTGTGTTTACGTCTTTGTGTGTTTGTGTGTAGGTGCGTCTTGATGTATGTACGTGTGTGTTCATGTGTGTGTGTCTTGATGTGTCTCTTGATGGGTGTGTATGTGTGTCTTGATGTGTGTGTATGTGTGTAGGTGTGTGTGTCTTGATGTGTGTGTTTGTGTGTAGGTGTGTGCTTTTATGTGTGTATGTGTGTCTTTATGTGTGTGTATGTAGGTGTGTGTGTATTTATGTGTGTGTACGTGTGTGTTTGTCTTTGTGTGTGTGTGTCTTGATGTGTGTGTGTACGTGTGTGTTTATGTCTTTGTGTGTGTACGTGTGTAGGTGTGTCTTGATGTGTGTGTACGTGTGTGTTTATGTGTGTGTATGTGTGTCTTGATGTGTGTGTATGTGTGTAGGTGTGTGTGTCTTGATGTGTGTGTGTATGCGTGGGGAGCGGTAGTGTAGCGGTTAGCGCTACGCTGCGCTATGAACCTGGCGACTCGGGTTCGATTCCCGCTCACGGCCAACACCAGTGACGATTATCTTAACCGGTCCCGGGCCTCCCCTAGGTCGACTCAGCCTCAAATGAGTACCTGGTGCGGTGTGTAAACATTGCCACTAGGGAGACAAAGGCGGTCGGGCGTGGTGCTGGCCACCCACCCCCTCGAGTACCGTTCCGGCCTTCATAGGTGCTCGCTAACAGCACTTGCCCCTACAGTCTGTTAAGGCTATATGGGGGATCTTTATCTTTGTGTGTGTGTCTTTACGTGTGTGTTTATTTTTGTGTATGTGTGTGTGTGTACGTGTGTGTTTGTGTCTTTGTATGTGTGTATGTATGTGTGTATGTGTGTGTGAGGAGAAGTAGTGTAGCGGTTAGTGGGGAGCGGTGGTGCAGTGATTAACGCTACGCTGCGCTACGAACCTGGCGGCCCGAGTTCGATTCCCGCTCACGGCCAACAACACCCAGTGACGATTATCTGAACCGGTCCTGGGCCTCCCCTAGGTCGACTCAGCCTCAAATGAGTACCTGGTGCGGTGTGTAGTAAATATCGCCACTGGTGAGACAAAGGCGGACGGGCGTGGTGCTGGCCACCCACCCCCTCGTGCGCCGTGCCGCCCTTTGTAGGTGCTCGCTAACAGCACTTGCCCCTGCAGTCTGGCAAGGCTATACGGGGGATCTTTGTCTCTGTTTGTGTGGCGTAGGGGTGATCGCGCTGCGCCTACGAACCCCGGCGAACCGAGTTCGATTCCCGCTCACGGCCAACGCCGGTGGCGATCATCTCGAACCGGTCTTCTCCTAGGTCGACTCAGCCCTCGTTTGCCACGGTTCCAACCTTCATAGGTGCTGGCGAACAGCACTCTTTCCACAACAGTACTTTGAAGGCTTTACGGGGGATCTTTGTCTTTATTCCGTGCGTGTGTGCGTCTGTGCGTGTGTGCGTCTGTGAGCGTGTGCACGTGTGTGTGTGTGAGCGTGTGTGTGCACGTGTGTGTGTGCGTGTGTGTGTGCACGTGTGTGTGCGTGTGTGTGTGCGTGTGTGTGTGCACGTGTGTGTGCGTGTGTGTGTGCACGTGTGTGTGCGTGTGTGTGTGCACGTGTGTGTGTGTGTGCGTGCGTGCGTATGTGCCGTGTGTGTGTGTGCGTGTGTGCGTGTGTGTGCGGTGGGGAGCGGTAGTGTATCGGTTAGCGCGCTGCGCTATGAAATTGGCGACCTGGGTTCGATTCCCGCTCACGGCCAACACCAGTGACGATTATCTGAACCGGTCCCGGGCCTCCCCTAGGTCGACTCAGCCTCTAAATGAGTACCTGGTGCGGTGTGTAAACATCGCCACTAGGGAGACAAAGGCGGTCGGGCGTGGTGCTGGCCACCCACCCCCTGGTGTACCGTACCGGCCTTCATAGGTGCTCGCTAACAGCACTTGCCCCTACAGTCTGTTAAGGCTATATGGGGGATCTTTGTGTGTGCGTGTGCGTGTGTGTGCGTGTGTGTGCGTGTGTGTGCGTGTGTGTGCGTGTGTGTGCGTGTGTGTGTGTGCGTGTGTGTGCGTGTGTGTGTGAGCGTGTGTGTGCACGTCTGTGTGCGTGTGTGTGAGAGCAGAGGGTAGGCACAGCTGATGCGAGACATGGACACAAAAGCGTCGCTAATAGGCGAAACGCCACTCAGACGGCCGGAATAATGGGTGAGCGATGCGAATCGGCACCTAGACCACCACCAAAAACCACCACCATCACCACAACCCACCATCGCTACCACTACCATCGCCACCACCACCATCAACACCACAACCACCGAAACTATCACTACCGCCATCATCACCACCATCAACACCACCACAACCACCACCGCTATCACTACCGCCACCACCATCATCGACACCACCACCATCGTCACTAAAACCACCAACACTATCACTACCGCCATCACCACCATCACCACCACCATCACCACAACCACCACCACCAACACCACTACTTCTCACAGCACCATCAACGCTGCTAGCGCCACTACCATGGCAACCACAACCACTACAACCATCACCACCACCGCAACAACCACCATCACCACCAAAACTATCAACATCACCACCATCACCACTGCCACCATCAACAGCATTACCACGACCACTACCACCATCATCATCAACAACATTACCACGACCACAAACACCACCACCATCATCACTACCACCATCAACAGCAATTACAATGACCACTACCACCATCATCATCAACAACATTACCACGACCACAAATACCACCATCATCATCACTATCACCATCAACAGCAATTACAATGACCACTACCACCATCATCATGAACAACATTACCACGACCACAAACACCACCACCATCATCACTACCACCATCAACAGCAATACACTAACCACTACCACCATCATCATCAACAACAACATTACCACGACCACAAACACCACCACCATCATCACTACCACCATCAACAGCAATTACAATGACCACTACCACCATCATCATCAACAACATTGGCAAGCACCACCAAAACAACCACCACCACCACCACCATCGCTACCACCATCAACAGCAGTGCCATTCGCGCTCAAGGCCAACACCGGTGACGATTATCTGAAGCGGTTCTGGGCCTCCCTAAGGTCGACTCAGCCTTAAATGAATACCTTGGATGAGCGGGGTGTAGTAAAACATCGTCACTGGGGGAGACAAAGGCGACCGGGCGAGGTGCTGGCCACCCACCCCGTCTTGTGCCACAGTTCCGGCCTTCGTAGTTGCTGCTACTGCTGCTCGCTAACAGCACTTGCCCCTGCAAGGCTGTTACAGGCTACACGGGGGAACTTTGTCTCGTTGAGTGTCGGCTAATTATACCGGAAGCCTTTTTGCTTTAACAGCTCATCGCAGGCCAGCGAGAAAGTGCGTGTAATTAAAAAGTGGAATTTAAAATGAGTCGCGTTAAGCCAACAGCAACAACAGCAAAAAGCGTGCACGGATGTCGTTGGGTTCCTCTCTAATTTGAAGAGCACAATGGCAGGGAGTTACTCCCTCCCTCCCTCTCTTTCTCTCTCTTTCTTTTACGATCAGAGGAAACGTGAAGATGCTCGGTGTTGTCGGAACTTTGCTTCGTTCATCATTTCGGGATTTTTCAATGCTTTGATTTATGTTAACCCCCCCCCCCCCTTTTTAAATGAAATATTGCACGATCTGCTCTCCTCCTTCTTACCCCTTCCCCCTCTCTCTCTTCCCCCTCTCTCTACCCCCTTTCTCTCTACCCCCTCTCTCTACCCCCTCTCTCTCTACCCCCTTTCTCTACCCCCTTTCTCTACCCCCTCTCTCTCTCTCTACCCCCTCTCTCTCTCTACCCCCTCTCTCTCTCTACCCCCTCTCTCTCTACCCCTCTCTCTACCCCCTCTCTACCCCCTCTCTCTCTACCCCCTCTCTCTCTACCCCCCTCTCTCTCTACCTCCCCTCTCTCTCTCTACCCCCTCTCTATCTACCCCCTCTCTCTCTACCCCCTCTCTCTACCCTCTCTCTCTACCCCTTCTCTCTCTACCCCCCTCTCTCTCTACCCCTCGTCTCTCTCTCTCTCTACCCCCTCTCCACCTACTCCATGTCTGTGTCCCCCCTATGTTTTCTATGCAATAGTTATAATAATATTATTATTTTTTTAAAAAAATGTCAACTACGACAAGTGCTGCATCTGCACGCAGCCCCTTCCCACAGCCAAACGGCCTCCGACGGGTAGCTCACGATCTGCACGCACAGAGCTCTCTACCGTCATCTGCCACCGAGCACACGGCCTCCTCCAGCGCCCACCGCTCCTTGAAGGCCGGCACGGCGTGGGTCAGCCACGCACGGCGGAACTCCAGCCCACACACACTCACCCTGGCTCCTAGCGGAGCGTGGAAGATGCCCGAAAAAATGGAGCCGCTTCACGAATTTGCGTGTCATCCTCAACGCTCTCTCTCTCTCTCTCTCCTTCGATCTCTTTATTTTTTTGTTTACGATCGGAGGAAAACAAGAAAGATGCTCGGTGTAGTCGGCACTTTGCTTCGTTCGTCATTGCGGGGTTTTTTTTTCCCCATCGCTTTGCTGGATGTGCTCCCCCCCCCCTCCCACTCCGCTTTTAAAATGAAACGTGTTACGTGTTCTGTGCTACTTTGTTACTAGACACAAACATCAAGACGAAGAATCACGCTCTGCTCCTCCTCCTTACCTCTTCCCTATCTCTCTACGCCCTCTTTCTCTACCTCCTCTCTCTCTCTCTACCCCCTCTCTCTCTACCCCATCTCTATCCCCCCTCTCTCTCTACCCCCTCTCTCTCTCTCTCTACCCTCTCTCTCTCTCTCTACCCCCTCTCTCTCTACCCCCTCTCTCTATACCCCCTCTCTCTCGATCCCCTCTCTCTCTACCCCATCTCTATCCCCCCTCTCTCTCTATCCCCTCTCTCTCTACCCTCTCTCTCTCTATACCCCCTCTCTCTCTCTACCCCCTCTCTCTATACCCCCCCTCTCTCGATCCCCTCTCTCTCTACCCCCTCTCTCTACCCCCTCTCTCCCTACTCTCTCTATGTGCCCCCTGTTTTCTATTTATATTTTTCCCTCCCTCTCTTCCATTCTCGATCCCACTATCTCCCCCTGCCTCCCTCTCTCTCCCCCTCCCTCTCCCCCTCCCTCCCTCTCTCTCCCCCTCCCTCTCCCCCCTCCCTCCCTCTCTCTCCCCCTCCCTCTCCACCCTCCCTCTCTCTCCCCCTCCCTCTCACCCCTCCCACTCTCTCCCCCTCCCTCTCCAACCCACTATCTCTCTCCCGAAAGACCTGAACTTCAAAATTGATGATCAACTGAAACGGCCGCTCACGTATAACAACATTTGTCTAATCATATTACGTTAAAAAAAACACCACCACCACCACCACACAAAGACAAAGATCCCCCGTGTAGCCTTTAACAGACGGTTGGGGCAAGTGCTGTTAGGGAACTGCACCTATGAAGGCCGGCACGGCACACACGAGAGAGTGGGTGGCCAACACCACGCCCGGCCGCCTTTGTCTTCCGTCCAAAGTTGGCACCATTTGAAGACTTACACAGGCAAATGACTCGGTTTGAATTTACATCGCAATCATAGCCAACCCCCCTAAATCCCCCTCCCTTCTGCTGACCCCCCCTCCTTCCACCCAGCCTTGGCAGGTCCATCGTTAAATAATCATCTTGAGATGCTTGGGTCACAAGGCGGAATAATTTAAAATATACACCAAACTATTATTTTATTTTTCCAGGTAAGGCCCCGACTCAACTGACACGGAGATCTTTGTCAAGAAGCGACCTGGACACAGTATGAATAAATGACAGCTCAACGGAAGTTGTTCATCATCATGCGGAAATATTTCGCCACCAGATACTCTAAAAACGCGTGGTGATGTTGAGTCTAAATGTGGAGGGTGAAACCGCGGAGGACCCGGAGAAAAATCCACGCGACCACAGGGAGGGAGAGAGAGAGACGCTTCAAACTACAAATATACAGCAGCAGGCGTCAGGATCGGGATCGAACCCACGACCTCCTGCATACCAAGCGAGGTAGTTAACATCTGCTAGCCACCGTGATGATGATGAGAGAAAGAGACGCTTCAAACTACAAATATACAGCAGGCGTCAGGATCGGGATCGAACCCACGACCTCCTGCATACCAGGCGAGGTAGTTAACATCTGCTAGCCACCGTGATGATGATGAGAGAGAGAGACGCTTCAAACTACAAATATACAGCAGGCGTCAGGATCGGGATCGAACCCACGACCTCCTGCATACAAGGCGAGGTAGTTAACATCTGCTAGCCACCGTGATGATGATGAGAGAAAGAGACGCTTCAAACTACAAATATACAGCAGGCGTCAGGATCGGGATCGAACCCACGACCTCCTGCATACCAGGCGAGGTAGTTAACATCTGCTAGCCACCGTGATGATGATGAGAGAGAGAGACGCTTCAAACTACAAATATACAGCAGGCGTCAGGATCGGGATCGAACCCACGACCTCCTGCATACCAGGCGAGGTAGTTAACATCTGCTAGCCACCGTGATGATGATGAGAGAAAGAGACGTTTCAAACTACAAATATACAGCAGGCGTCAGGATCGGGATCGAACCCACGACCTCCTGCATACCAGGCGAGGTAGTTAACATCTGCTAGCCACCGTGATGATGATGAGAGAGAGAGACGCTTCAAACTACAAATATACAGCAGGCGTCAGGATCGGGATCGAACCCACGACCTCCTGCATACCAGGCGAGGTAGTTAACATCTGCTAGCCGCCGTGATGATGATGAGAGAAAGAGACGTTTCAAACTACAAATATACAGCAGGCGTCAGGATCGGGATCGAACCCACGACCTCCTGCATACCAGGCGAGGTAGTTAACATCTGCTAGCCACCGTGATGATGATGAGAGAGAGACGCTTCAAACTACAAATATACAGCAGGCGTCAGGATCGGGATCGAACCCACGACCTCCTGCATACCAGGCGAGGTAGTTAACATCTGCTAGCCACCGTGATGATGATGAGAGAAAGAGACGTTTCAAACTACAAATACACAGCAGGCGTCAGGATCGGGATCGAACCCACGACCTCCTGCATACCAGGCGAGGTAGTTAACATCTGCTAGCCACCGTGATGATGATGAGAGAAAGAGACGCTTCAAACTACAAATATACAGCAGGCGTCAGGATCGGGATCGAACCCACGACCTCCTGCATACCAGGCGAGGTAGTTAACATCTGCTAGCCACCGTGATGATGATGAGAGAGAGATAGACACACTTCAAACTCCAAATATACAGCAAGCATCGTCAGGGTCGGGATCGAACCCACGACCTCCTGTATACCAGGCGAGGTAGTTAATATCTCCTAGCCACCGTGATGATGATGAGAGAGAGACACACACAAACTCCAACTATACAGCAGGCATCGTCAGGATCGCGATCTAACCCACATCCTCCTGGACCAGGCGAGGTAGTTAACATCTCCTAGCCACCGTGATGATAATGATGATGATGAGAGAGAGAGAGAGACACCGCAAACTCCAAATATACAGCAGCAGGCATCGTCAAGGTCGCGATCGAACCCACGACCTCCTGCATACCAGGCGAGGTAGTTAACATCGTGAGGGACTAGGCAGCTCTAGTGGCTGGGTGGGGGGGGGGGGAGTAAGGACGATGGGTTGGGGAGGGGTGGGGGAAGATTTGGAAGAAAAAAAAAACTGGAATCAAAATTCGGGATTCGCAAGTCCGTGACTGATGCGGAGTCTGTAAGCGAGGTGGCGCGTCTCTGTAATCCCCGTACGCTGGCGGGGATTCAGGGAGCGAGAGACTCCACTTAGCACGCAGAGAGCCTCCCATCGCCCCCCTCTCTCTCTCTTTTTACGACCAAAGGAAACAAGGAGATGCACGGTGTAGTTTAAATGAAAGATTTCACGAAAAGATTTCACGCTCCGCTCTCCTCCTTCTTACCCCTTCCCTCTCTCTCTCTCTACCCCCTCTCTCTCTCTCTACCCCCCTCTCTCTCTACCCCCCCTCTCTCTCTACCCCCTCTCTCTCTACCCCCTCTCTCTCTACCCCCCCTCTCTCTCTACCACCTCTCTCTCTACCCCCTGTCTCTCTACCCCCTCTCTCTCTACCCCCTCTCTCTACCCCCTCTCTCTCTCTACCCCCCTCTCTCTATCCCCTTTCTTGCTACCCCCCTCTCTCTACCCCCTCTCTCTCTACCCCCTCTCTCTCTACCCCCTCTCTCTACCCCCTCTCTCTACCCCCCTCTCTCTCTTTACCCCCCCCCCCCGCTCTCTCTCTACCCCCCCCCGCTCTCTCTCTACCCCCTCTCTCTACCCCTTCTCTCTCTACCCCTCTCTCTCTACTCCCTCTCTACCCCCCCTCTCTCTACCCCTCTCTCTCTCTACCCCCTCTCTCTCTACCCCCCTCTCTCTCTCTACCCCCTCTCTCTATCTACCCCCCTCTCTCTACCCCCCTCTCTCTACCCCCTCTCTACCCCCCCTCTCTCTCTACCCCCCCCTCTCTCTCTACCCCCTCTCTCTCTACCTCTCTCTCTCTACCCCTCTCTCTCTACCCCCCCTCTCTCTCTACCCCCCCTCTCTCTCTACCCCCCCATCTCTCTACCCCCCCTCTCTCTCTACCCCCTCTCTCCCTACTCTATGTCTGTGTTCCCCCAGTCTCTATCGCTCTCCGTCTAACAAGGGGGGCTCAATTTTAATTCTCTCCCGACGCAGCAGGAACCCGCGGACGGTTCCGCACTGCTCATTTGGAGGGCACGGGGTGGGGGGGGGGGGGCACGGGGGGTGGGGGAGTGGGGTCAGGGAGGGAGGTGCTGAGTGGTTGTGGTGGAGCGGGGAGCGGTGGCGCAGCGGTTAGCGCGCACAGCGCCCCCGAAAAAAAATAAGATAAATAAATAAAACCGTCGTCCCGAGCTCGATTATTCCCCGCCCGCAGGCCGACATCCAGCGAACGTCCTGTCTTCCCCCTAGGTCGACTCGGCCTCTAAATTCGCACCTGGTTGCGGTAGTCAAAACAAAAAAACATCGCCGCCAGGGAGACAAAGGCGGCCGGGGCCGATGTGCTTGGCCCAAGCCATCACGGTCGAGCGTCGCGACGGACTCCGTAGGCCCTGCGGCTACTCGCAAGCGGCCACTTGCCCCAGCAGTCTGTCAGGGCTTTGCGGGGGATCTTTGTCTTTGTTACAGGGGGGAGGGGAGGGAGGGGAGGGAGGGAGGGGAGGGAGGGAGGGGAGGAGGGAGGGAGGGAGGGAGGGGAGGGAGGGAGGGAGGGGAGGGAGGTGGGTGGCCAGCACCACGCCCGACCGCCTTTGTCTCCCCAATGACGTTGTTTTCCACACACCGCCAGAGGTACTCATCTTGAGGCCGAGTCGACCTAAGGGAGGCCCAAGACGGGTTTAAATAATCGTCACGGGCTGTTGGCCGTGAACGCGAACCGAACTCGGATCGCCGGGTTCGTAGCGCGGCGTAGCGCTAACCGCTGCACCACCGCTCCCCACACGCACACGCACGCACACTCGCTCACCCTATCCGCCCATCTCACCACACCCCCCGAAAGCCAAATTAAGAGATGCCCTCTGATTTATGACCCCCAACATTGCCAGGCCCCGCGTGCAATTAAGTTTGTCTAATGCTCCACTGGGTGGAGTGGGAGGTTGGTGAGGTGGTCGCCGGGGTACGAGGGGGGTGCTGGCGTTGGCTGGAACATTGACTCGCTAAAAAATGCGACTTGCTGTGAATCCACTTTTGTGTGGCTGCGTCCGTGTTGCGCATTAACCCATTAGGTGGCTAGGAGATGTTAACTACCTCGCATGTTGTACAGGAGGTCGTGGGTTCGATCCCGACCCTGACGCCTGCTGCTGCTGTATATTTGGAGTTTGCGTGTCTCTCTCTCTCTCTCATCATCATCATCATCACGGTGGCCAGGAGATGTTAACTACTTCGCCTGGTGTACAGGAGGTCGTGGGTTCGATCCCGAACCTGACGCCTGCTGTATATTTGGAGTTTGCGTGTCTCTCTGTCATCATCATCATCGTCATCACGGTGGCGCGGAGATGTTAACTACCTCGCCTGGTGTACAGGAGGTCGTGGGTTCGATCCCGACCCTAACGATGCCTGCTGCTGTATATTTGGAGTCTGCGTCTCTCTTTCTCTCTCGTCATCACGGTGGCTAGGAGATGTTAACTACCTCGCCTGCTGTACAGGAGGTCGTGGGTTCGATCCCGATCCTGACGCCTGCTGCTGCTGTATATTTGGAGTTTGCGTGTCTCTCTCTCTCATCATCATCATCACGGTGGCTAGGGGATGTTAACTACCTCGCCTGCTGTACAGTAGGTCGTGGGTTCGATCCCGACCCTGACGAAGCCTGCTGCTGTATATTTGGAGTTTGCGTGTCTCTCTCTCTCATCATCATCATCACGGTGGCTAGGAGATGTTAACTACCTCGCCTGGTGTACAGGAGGTCGTGGGTTCGATCCCGACCCTGACGCCTGCTGTTGCTGTGTATTTGGAGTTTGCGTGTCTCTCTCTCATCAACATCATTATCACGGTGGCTAGGAGATGTTAACTACCTCGCCTGGTATACAGGAGGTCGTGAGTTCGATTCCGAACCTGACGCCTGCCTTATATTTGTAGTTTGCCTGTCTCTCTCTCATCATCATCATTATCACGGTGGCTAGGAGATGTTAACTACCTCGCCAGGTATACAGGAGGACGTGGGTTCTATCCCGACCCTGTCAGCTGCTGTGTATTTGGAGTTTGTGTCTCTCTCTCTCTCCCTCAGGTGGTCACGTGTTTTTTTCATCCGGCGCCTTCGGTTTTCTTTTTTACCTCCACATTTGGAATCAACTTCGGTGTTTGGCTGCTCTCAATGTCCACGCGATGAGGAACCACTCCGTTGGGCAATCATTTGCTGCTAGGTCTTTCCTCAACAAGGAGGGGGGGGGGTACGTTATAGCTCAGTAGGTCTCACCTGGTGAGAATGAAAATAATGTTAAGTGGTTTATAGATTTAAGCCTTCAGACTAAAGTATTATCATCAGGCACCGTGGCAGAAACATTCCTGTAACTCTGCAAACGTGGACGGAGAAAACCCCACGTGACCAAGGGGAGAGAGAGAGAGAGAGAGGCACGGGATCGAACACACGACCTCCTGTATACCAAGCGAGGATGTTAACATCTCCTAGCGACAGGGATAGAGAGACACGCGAACTCAAAATATACAACAGGTTTCAGGGGTCGGGATCGAACACATGACCTCCTGTACACCAGGCGAGGTAGTTAACATCTCCTAGCCACAGGGATAGAGAGACACGCGAACTCAAAATATACAACAGGTTTCATGGGTCGGGATTGAACCCACGACCTCCTGTATACCAGGCGAGGTAGTTAACATCTCTTAGCCACAGGGATAGAGAGACACGCAAACTCAAAATATACAACAGGTTTCAGGGGTCGGGATTGAACCCACGACCTCCTGTACACCAGGCGAGGTAGTTAACATCCCCTATCCATGGGTAAAGAGAGACACGCAAACTCAAAATATCCAACAGGTTTCAGGGGTCGGGATCGAACCCATGACCTCCTGTACACCAGGCGAGGTAGTTAACATATCCTAGCCATGGGTAAAGAGAGACACGCGAACTCAAAATATACAACAGGTTTCAGGGATCGCGATTGAAGCCACGACCTCCTGTACACCAGGCGAGGTAGTTAACATCTCCTAGCCACAGGGATAGAGAGACACGCGAACTCAAAATATACAACAGGTTTCAGGGGTCGTGATCGAACCCATGACCTCCTGTACACTCGGCGAGGTAGTTAACATCTCCTAGCCAATGGGTAAAGAGAGACACACAAACTAAAAATATACAACAGGTTTCATGGGTCTTGATTTGAGCCACGACCTCCTGTACACCAGGCGAGGTAGTTAACATATCCTAGCCATGGGTAAAGAGAGACACGCAAACTCAAAATATACAACAGGTTTCAGGGGTCGGGATTAAACCCACGATCTCCTGTACACTAGGCGAGGTAGTTAACATATCCTAGCCATGGGTAAAGAGAGACACGCGAACTCAAAATATACAACAGGTTTCAGGGGTCGTGATTGAACCCATGCCCTCTTGTACACCAGGCGAGGTAGTTAACATCTCCTAGCCACAGGGATAGAGAGACACGCGAACTCTAAATATACAACAGGTTTCAGGGGTCGGGATTGAACCCACGACCTCCTGTACACCAGGCGAGGTAGTTAACATCTCCTAGCCATCCGTGGATGGACAAAGGTGGTGTGGAGGACCTGGCGGTGGTGATGGGGGGAGTGGGGGGCCCACAGTGTGAGTACCCCCCCCCTCACATCCACCTATACGCACGACCCCACTTGCCCCACCAATCGATCCGAGGCTAGCTGGGGCAACTTCATCTCTACTTTGTGCCCAAGCAGATGCACCTCGTAACGCGTCGTGGATTTTAAAATTTCTCCATCCCCCCCCCCCCGTTCCCGAAAAATTCCGCGACTCTTCAATGGAATAACTCAACTTGGCATCGACAGAGACTCTCAGCCACAAATGTTACCGCATTAAATACCATTACCGATTCATTTTTTTATTTCACAGCTTTCCTTAATCGCCCTCCCCATAAGTCGCACCTACCCTCCCCCTCGCCCCCGTTGCTGTAGTTACATATATATAAGTCTCTGTGTTGTCTGTGTTGTCTCTGTCTTGTCTCTCTGTGTGTCTCTGTGTTGTCTTTCTCTGTGTGTGTGTCCTTCTGTGTGTCTATGTTGTGTCTATGTTGTGTGTCTCTCTCTGTGTGTCTCTGTGTTGTCTCTCTCTCTCTGTGTGTCTCTGTGTTGTCTCTGTGTGTCTCTGTGTGTCTATGTTGTGTGTGTGTCTATCTCTGTGTGTCTCTGTGTTGTCTCTCTCTGTGTGTGTCTCTCTGTGTGTCTCTGTATGTCTATGTTGTGTGTCTCTCTCTGTGTGTCTCTGTGTTGTCTCTCTCTCTCTGTCTCTGTGTTGTCTCTGTGTGTCTCTGTGTTGTCTCTGTGTGTCTCTGTGTGTCTATGTTGTGTGTGTCTATCTCTGTGTGTCTCTGTGTTGTCTCTGTCTGTGTGTGTCTCTGTATTGTCTCTCTCTGTGTGTCTATGTTGTGTGTGTCTCTCTGTGTGTGTCTCTGTGTTGTCTCTCTCTGTGTATCTCTCTCTGTGTGTCTCTCTGTTGTCTCTCTCTGTGTTGTCTCTGTGTGTCTCTGTGTGTCTCTGTGTGTCTATGTTGTGTGTGTCTATCTCTGTGTGTCTCTGTGTTGTCTCTGTCTGTGTGTGTCTCTGTGTTGTCTCTCTCTGTGTGTCTATGTTGTGTGTGTCTCTGTGTGTGTGTCGCTGTGTTGTCTCTGTGTTGTCTCTCTCTGTGTGTGTCTCTGTGTTGTCTCTGTGTGTTTATGTTGTGTGTCTCTGTGTCTCTGTGTGTCACTCTCTGTGTTGTCTCTGTGTGTCTCTGTGTGTGTGTCTCTCTCTGTGTCTCTGTGTGTATCTGTGTTGTCTCTGTGTGTGTATGTTGTGTGTGTTTCTCTCTGTGTGTCTCTGTGTGTGTCTCTCTCTGTGTGTGTCTCTGTGTGTGTCTCTGTGTGTCTATGTTGTGTGTGTCTTTCTGTGTGTCTCTGTGTTCTCTCTCTCTCTCTGTGTCTCTGTGTTGTCTCTGTGTTGTCTCTCTCTGTGTGTGTCTCTCTGTGTGTCTATGTTGTGTGTGTCTCTCTCTCTGTGTCTCTGTGTTGTATCTGTGTTCTCTGTGTGTGTCTATGTTGTGTGTCTCTCTCTGTGTGTCTCTGTGTTGTCTCTCTCTGTGTGTCTCTGTGTTGTCTCTCTCTGTGTGTCTATGTGTTGTCTCTCTCTGTGTGTGTCTCTGTGTTGTCTCTGTGTTGTCTCTGTGTGTCTATTTTGTGTGTCTCTCTATGTGTCTCTGTGTGTGTCTCTCTCTGTGTGTCTCTGTGTGTGTCTCTCTCTGCTTGTGTGTCTGTCTGTGTATCTATGTTGTGTGTCTCTCTCTGTGTGTCTCTGTGTGTGTCTCTCTCTGTGTCTCTGTGTGTCTCTGTGTTGTCTCTGTGTGTCTATGTTGTGTGTGTCTATCTCTGTGTGTCTCAGTGTTGTCTCTGTGTGTCTATGTTGTGTGTGTCTCTCTCTGTGTCTCTGTGTTGTCTCTGTGTGTCTATGTTGTGTCTCACTTACCCACCCACACACTCACCCACCCACACACTCACCCACCCACAGACTCACCCACCCACACACTCACTCACCCACACACCCACCCACTCACTCGCCCACACACTCACCCACCCACCCACTCACACTCACACACCCACCCAGAAAACTAAACATTTCTGTTTGAATTTGAAAAAAATCTATATTTAAAAAGAAATCTCATTTTTATTTAGTTTTCATCTTAGAGCCACCAAGATTAGATTTGTCGGCGGGATTGACACGTTTTTTTTGTGTTTAAAGATCAACGGAAGCGACTCTCGGGAGCGAGTACAAGGGGTGGAAGATCACCATCATCATCAGCAGCAGCATCATTATCAGCAGCAGCATCATCATCAGCTGCAGCAGCAGCATCAGCAGCAGCATCATCACCATGATCATCAGCATGATCATCAGCATCAGGATCATCAGCACTGGAGGTCGTGGGTTCGATCCCGACCTTGACGATGCCTGCTGCTGCTGCTGCATATTTGGAGTTTGCGGTGTCTCTCTCTCTCTCTCCCCGTGGTCTCGTGGATTTTTCTCCGGGTCCTGCGGCTTTTCCCCTCCACATTCAGAATCGACATCACCACGATGCGTTTAAGAGTGCTCGGCTGCGATACATTTTCACGTGACAAGCCACTTCGTTACACTACTATAAACTACACTACGATAAACTGCACTATACACTACACTACAAAACACCACACTGCAGCACAATGCTAGATTGAAAACTAATTTCCTTAGAACTGATTTTTGTGTTTAGTTTGCGTCGTCCTGTAATCCGCACCTCCAATTGCGCCGTGGCGTACGTACGGTGCGAAAGAAGTTCAACATACACACATGTTGAACTATAGAGTACTATACACTACACTACGATATACTACACTATACACTACACTACTATAACTACACTATACACTATACTACTATACACTACACTATACACTATTACTACTATACACTACACTACGATATACTACACTATACACTACACTTATACACTACACTACTATACAATACGCTGTACTCTACACTACTAAACACTACACTTCTAAACACTACACTATACACTACACTATACACTACACTAGTATACAATATACTATACACTACACTATACAATACACTACTATACACTAAACTATACACTACACTACTGTACAATACACGATACACTACACTATACAGTATACTATACACCACACTACAATACACTATACTACTATACACTACACTATACACTATACTACTATACACTACACTATACAATACACTACTATACACTACACTATACACCACACTATACACTATACTATACATTACGCTAATATACACTACACTATAACTACACTATACACTACACTATTATACACTACACTATACACTACACTACTATACACTACACTAAACACTACACTATACACTACACTATGCACTACACAATACTATACACGACACTATACAGACTCAGCACTGCACCATAGACTCAGCACTGCACCATAGACTCAACACTGCGCCATAGACTCAGCACTGCACCATAGACTCAACACTGCCCATAGACTCAACACTGCACCATAGACTCAACACTGCCCATAGACTCAACACTGCCCATAGACTCAACACTGCACCATAGCCTCAGCACTGCACCATAGACTCAACACTGCACCATAGACTCAACACTGCACCATAGACTCAACACTGCACCATAGACTCAACACTGCACTATAGACTCAATACCGCACCATAGACTCAGCACTGCACCATAGCCTCAACACTGTACCATAGCCTAAACACTGCACCATAGACTCAACACTGCACCATAGACTCAATACTGCACCATAGACTCAGCACTGCACCATAGCCTTAACACTGCACCATAGACTCAACACTGCACCATAGACTCAACACTGCACCATAGACTCAGCACTGCACCATAGACTCAACACTGCACATAGACTCAAGACTGCACCATAAACTCAACACTGCCCATAGACTCAACACTGCACTATAGACTCAACACTGCACCATAGACTCAACACTGCACCATAGACTCAACACTGCACTATAGACGCAACACTGCACCATAGACTCAGCACTGCACCATAGACTCAACACTGCACCATAGACTCAACACTGCACATAGACTCAACACTGCACCATAGACTCAACACTGCACCATAGACTCAACACTGCACCATAGACTCAACACTGCACCATAGACTCAACACTGCACCATAGACTCAACACTGCACCATAGACTCAACACTGCACCATAGACTCAACACTGCCCAATTTAATCCGCAGCTCAGCTCGCGATTCAGCCTCGCCCGTTGCGTCTCGGTTTGCTCCAAGTTCCGTTTACAAACAGCGGATGACGCAGCTCCGGCGAATGAAATCAAATTGATCGCCCTCATCAAAATGACGCAGCACGGAACGGGCGACGTTTCAGACAGGGGGACCTTCTTGAGGGGGGAGTCCCATTCTCTTGCTCTGATTCCCGATTTCTGGATTGTTGGGATTTCTGAGCTTCCAACTATGACACTGGAATGAAACTCTTTTTTGTTTTTAAATGTCACCAGGTCAAGGCCCATTGGGCTATCCGTAGCTCTTTTTTCAGAATCGACCTGGCTATGGCAAACGGTAGCCCAATGAAATGGCGTCTCAATTTCGATTTAAAGCTTTCGTGACTGCAAGGATTCATCTTCCTTGGTTCTTTCGGTAAAGTCACCACGTAGAATGAGAATAAAATAAAAAATTGATAAAATAAAATAACACAATAAAATTCTCACGACGTTTCGGCCGCTTGCGTTGTGGCCGAAACGTCGTGAGAATTTTTATTGCGTTATTTTATTTTATCAATTTATTATTTTATTTCTCATTCCACGTGGTGGTGACTTTACCGAAAGAACCAAAGAAAATGGCGTCTCATTGTCGACGTCGTTGCGAGGAAAAATCGTGGCGGCGAAATGCTCTCGACGCG
This sequence comes from Petromyzon marinus, assembly GCF_048934315.1. Taxonomy (NCBI): domain Eukaryota; kingdom Metazoa; phylum Chordata; class Hyperoartia; order Petromyzontiformes; family Petromyzontidae; genus Petromyzon; species Petromyzon marinus. The sequence goes on from NC_133728.1 coordinate 5,984,686, forward strand.
TGGATATTCATTCTGAGAAAAATCCACGCAACCACTGGGTAATAGAGAGAGAAAGAGAGAGATAGAGATAGAGAGAAACGCAAATTTCACGTACACAGAAAGCGTCAGAGCCAAGATCGAACCCACGACCTCCTGTATTCCTGGCGAGGGAGTTAACATATCCTAGCCACCGTGATGATGGTGATGATGAGAGAGAGAGACACTGGAAACTCCACATACACAGCAGGTGTCAGGGTCGGGATGGAACCCACGACTACCTGTACAACAGGCGAGGTCGTTAACATCTCACCACCGTGATGATTATGAGAGACAGGGAGACGCAAATTCCAATACAAAGCAGGCATCGTCAGGGTCGGGATCGAACCCACGACGTCCTGAATACCAGGCGAGGTAGTCAACATCTCCTAGCCACAGTGATCACGATGGATAGAGAAAGAGACACGCAATATTCACATATACAGCAGGCGTCAGGGTCGGGATCGAACCCACGACCTCCTGTAGTCCAGGCGAGGTAGCTAACATCTCCCAGCCACCCCGATCATGATGAGAGAGAGAAAGAGAAACGCACACTTCACATGAATAGCAGGCGTTAGGGTCGGGATCGAGCCCACGACCTCCTGTATACCAGGCGAGGTAGTTGACATCTCCTAGCCACCGTGATGATGATGAATACCAGGCGAGGTAGTTACCATCTCCCAGCCACCGTGATGATGATGAAAACCAGGCGAGGTAGTCAACATCTCCCAGCTACCGTGATGATGGTGATGATGATGAATACCAGATGAGGTAGTTAAAATCTCCCAGCCACCGTAATGATGATGATGATGAATACCAGGCGAGGTAGTTAACATCTCCTAGCCACCGTGATGATGTTGAATACCAGGCGAGGTAGTTAACATATCCAAGCCACCGTGATGATGAATACCAGGCGAGGTAGTTAACATCTCCCAGCCACCGTGATGATGGATACCAGGCGAGGTAGTTAACATATCCCAGCCACCGTGATGATGAATACCAGGCGAGGTAGTTAACATCTCCCAGCCACCGTGATGATGGATACCAGGCGAGGTAGTTAACATCTCCTAGCCACCGCGATGATGATGATGATGAATACCAGGCGAGGTAGTTAACATCTCACCACCGTGATGATGATGAATACCAGGCGAGGTAGTTAACATCTCCTAGCCACCGTGATGATGATGATGATGATGAATACCAGGCGAGGTAGTTAACATATCCTAGCCACCGTGATGATGATGAATACCAGGCGAGGTAGTTAACATCTCACAACCGTGATGATGAATACCAGGCAAGGTAGTTAACATCTCCAAGCCACCGTGATGATGATGAATACCAGGAGAGGTATTAACATCTCCTAGCCACCCTGATGATGATGATGATGATGAATACCAAGCGAGGTAGTTAACATCTCACCACCGTGATGATGCATACCAGGCGAGGTAGTTAACATCTCCTAGCCACCGTGATGATGATGAATACCAGGCGAGGTAGTCAACATCTCCTAGCCACCGTGATGATGATGATGAATACCAGGCGAGGTAGTCAACATCTCCTAGCCACCGTGATGATGATGAATACCAGGCGAGGTAGTCAACATCTCCAAGCCACCGTGATGATGATGAATACCAGGCGAGGTAGTCAACATCTCCCAGCCACCGTGATGATGATGATGAATACCAGGCGAGATAGTTAACATCTCCTAGCCACCGTGATGATGATGATGAATACCAGGCGAGATAGTTAACATCTCCTAGCCACCGTGATGATGATGATGATGAATACCAGGCGAGGTAGTCAACATCTCCCAGCCACCGTGATGATGATGATGATGAATACCAGGCGAGGTAGTTAACATCTCCTAGCCACCGTGATGATGATGATGATGAATACCAGGCGAGGTAGTTAACATCTCCCAGCCACCGTGATGATGATCATGATGAATACCAGACGAGGTAGTTAACATCTCCTAGCCACCGTGATGATGATGATGATGAATACCAGGCGAGGTAGTTAACATCTCACCACCGTGATGATGATGATGAATACCAGACGAGGTAGTAAACATCTCCCAGCCACCGTGATGATGATGATGAATACCAGGCTAGGTAGTTAACATCTCCTAGCCACCGTGATGATGATGAATACCAGGCGAGGTAGTCAACATCTCCCAGCCACCGTGATGATGATGATGATGATGAATACCAGGCAAGGTATTCAATACCAGGCAAGGTATTCAACATCTCCCAGCCACCGTGATGATGATGATGATGGTGAATACCAGGCGAGGTAGTCAACATCTCCCAGCCACCGTGATGATGATGATGATGATGAATACCAGGCGAGGTAGTTAACATCTCCCAGCCACCGTGATGATGATGATGAATACCAGACGAGGAAGTTAACATCTCCCAGCCACCGTGATGATGATGATGATGAATACCAGGCGAGGTAGTCAACATCTCCCAGCCACCGTGATGATGATGATGATGAATACCAGGCGAGGTAGTCAACATCTCCTAGCCACCGTGATGATGATGATGAATACCAGACGAGGTAGTTAACATCTCACCACCGTGATGATGATGATGATGAATACCAGGCAGGTAGTTAACATCTCACCACCGTGATGATGATGATGATGAATACCAGACGAGGTAGTAAACATCTCCCAGCCACCGTGATGATGATGATGATGAATACCAGGCGAGGTAGTCAACATCTCCCAGCCACCGTGATGATGATGATGATGAATACCAGGCAAGGTATTCAACATCTCCCAGCCACCGTGATGATGATGATGATGGTGAATACCAGGCGAGGTAGTCAACATCTCCCAGCCACCGTGATGATGATGATGATGATGAATACCAGGCGAGGTAGTTAACATCTCCTAGCCACCGTGATGATGATGATGATGATGAATTCCAGGCGAGGTAGTTAACATCTCCCAGCCACCGTGATGATGATGATGATGATGAATACCAGACGAGGTAGTTAACATCTCCTAGCCACCGTGATGATGATGATGATGATGAATACCAGACGAGGTAGTTAACATTTCACTTCCGCGGCGAACATTTTGGATGTTTTTTGGGCGAGCTTCGTGCTGGTCGATGTGAACCAATGAATGTTTAAATGTTGACTGAAGACTTTCGTGACCGCAGGATTTCACATTTTTTGTTTCTGTCGCTAAAGCCACGTAGATAGAATAAATAAAATTAGTAATATATATATAAAAACATGCTGTAATCAAATGTACCGTACTCGTAATGGAAGAACTTCACGAAGCTTGCTGTAACGTAAGAGACCAAGGTCATTTTACAGCCATAACGTCAGTTGATCGTGGACAATTTAAGCCAAGCCGAAACATAATACGTACATTTTTTTTTTATTTAAAATATATAGTATTGTCATCAGTATGACATAAGTATAAAAAGCTTGCAGTCGATACCACATTGGGAAGTGGGTTACAATTGAGTTACAAGATTTGAGGATACCATAACAACAGACAGACAGAGTGAGTTCATAGAAAGCGTGTAAAAAGATCGTGTAAAATTATATTTTTTTATTTTTTTATGATAGAATATAGTATTGTCATCAGTATGACGTAAGTATACCCAGTTTGCAGTCGATACCACAATGGAAAGTGGGGTTAAAATTGAGTTACAAGATTTGAGGATACAACAACAACAGAAAGAGTGAGTGAAATAAAAATCGCTTTAAAAAATAATAATAATATATTTTTTAAAAAATATATTTTTTAAATTCTCTCTACGTGACTGTTTTTTGCCGTAGTTTCTTGACCACTCGAGTTAAGCGACACAAAACGAATGCTTCTCGAGCACTTCTCTCTGATACGTTGCCAGGCTTGAGTAGGCCATACGCATATACACGTGATGATTTATACGCGGGCTATAATATTTTAAACGTGTCCAGGGTGCTGGCACGCACCACTCGCGTGTGTAGTTCTTCCGCTACACCGTGAGGGCCACGTGATTCCATATCGCTAATGAAGTGAAACGCATTTAATGGAATTTGAGCGTCGTGAGTGAGTGGGTGGACGCGTGGGTGGGTGGCAGGGAGAGATGGAGAGAGAGGGAGGATGGGAGGGATGGGGGGGGGTGTAAGTGCGTATGTGGGTTAGGACTTCTTTCGCACCGTACGTAGCCAACGGTGCTAAGCGGAGGTGCGGTGGGATGAAGGGATGGATGGAGGGAGGGATGGAGAGGCGAAGAGGGTGGGAGGGAGGGTGGGAGGGAGGGATGGAGGCAGGGAGCAGGAGGGTGGAATGGGGGGAGGGAGGGGGAATGAGATGTCGAAGTAGGAAGGGAGGGATGGAGGGGGGCGGGCAAGGAGAGAGAGAGAGAGAGAGCATTGGGGAGGGAGGGGGAGGGAGGGAGGGAGGTAGGGAGGGAGGGAGGGAGGGGAGGGAGGGAGGGATGGGAGGGAGGGAGGGATTGGAGGGAGGGAGGGAGGAGGGGCAAGGAGAGAGAGGAAGCATTGGGGAGGGAAGGGAGGGGAGGGGGGAGGGGAGGGAGGGAGGGAGTGGAGGGGAGGGAGGGAGGGAGGGGAGGGAGGGAGGGATGGGAGGGAGGGATTGGAGGGAGGGTGGGAGGGGAGGGAGGGAGGAGGGAGGGAGGGAGGGAGGGAGGGAGGGTGGGTGGGGAGGGAGGGAGGGTGGGTGGGGAGGGAGGGAGGGGAAGGAGGGATGGGACGGAGGGGAGGGAGGGAGGGTGGGAAAGGAGGGAGCGAGGGAGGGAGGGAGGGTGAGAGGGGAGGGGGGGATGGGAGCGAGGGAGGGAGGGAGGGTGGGAGGGGAGGGGAGGGAGGTGGGTGGGTGGGGAGGGAGACCCAGCCAGGAGAGAAATGAGAATGAAGATCGACGGATTAACAAAGTCAGAGAGACAATGGCGGATGAGATGTAGGGCTGAGAAAGATGAATCACCCGCTCCGCAGCCATCGCCCCCACCACGGCGGGCGCGCGCGCGCCTCTCCCCGTTGATTAAAGTAAAAGCGCAGCCCCGCAAGTGCCGCACTGACTCGCTACGTATATGGCCGAGGTGGGATCTTGATTTGAAGCTTTCGTGACTGCAGCAACCCATGCTCATTGGTTCTTTGGGTAAAGTCACGTGGGTTTAGAAAACAAAAGAAATTAACTCACGAGGTTTCGGTTGCGCAACACACGCTTTCCGCCTGATGACGGACGCTCGTGTCGCGCCCGAAACGTCGTGATTTTTTATAGTTGTTTTTTTTTATTTTATACCCACGTGACTTCACAGAATGAACCAATCGGGGAGGATGTGAGAGTACTCAACGCTTTGCCCCTCCACAGTGAGTCAATGGGTCTCTACGCAAGTCTATGGGTCTCTGTGTGACGTTTTGGTTGCGGTGGTAGTGGTGGTGGTTGTGGTGGTGGTGGTGGTTGCAGTGGTGGTTTTGGTCGTGGTGAATGTGGTGGTGGTTGAAGTGGTGGTTGTGGTCGTGGTGGTGGTGGCGGTGGTGGTTGTGATTCTGGTCGTGGTGGTGGTTGGTGAAGGTGGTGGTTGTGGCTGTGGTGTCGGTGATTGAGGTGGTGGTGGTGGTGGTGGTTGTGGTGGTGGTTGAAGTGGTGGTTGTGGTGGTGGTTGCGGTGGTGGTGGTGGTAGTCGTGTTGGTGAAGGTGGCTGTTGTGGTGTTGGTTACATTCGTGGTGGATGTTGTGGCGGTGGTTGTGTTGGCGGTGGTTGTTGTTGTTGTTGATGGAGACAGTTGTGGCTGTGGCGGCAACAACAACAACAACAGAGATTACACAAAGTGTACACTTTAGATCCAACAGCTTAGCTTAGACTCGGAGTGAGAAAAAAACAATATATATTAAAAAAACACCGTTTGAAAAGATATCAGATTTAAAACAAATTCAATTGAAAGTGTCTGCGAGATGGCATAGTGGGAGATAGCATCCAGCATCCGTTAATTCCCTCCACATTTCACGAACTAACTCACCCATCTCTCCCCACTACCCCCCACCCACCCACCCATCTATCTGTCTGGTGTGCCCGTGCCAGTCCCACCACCTCTTCTCGACCACAACCGCGTGGATCCAACCAATAACCACCACCACCACCCCCCTCCTCACCCCACCACCACCACCCCCCATCACCACCACCACCCCCTCCTCACCCCACCACCACCACCCCCCACCACCACCACCCCCCTCCCCCCACCATCACCACCACCACCACCACCCCCCTCCTCCCCCCTCACCACCACTACCACCACCACCCCCCTCCTCCCCCCTCACCACCACCACCACCACCCCCCTCCTCCCTCCTCATCACCACCACCACCCACCTCGTCCCCCCCTCACCACCACCACTACCACCACTACCACCACCCTCCTCCTCCCACCACCACCACACCACTACCACCACTACCACCACCCCCCTCCCCCCACCATCACCACCACTACCACCACCCCCCCCACCACCACCACCACCACCACCCTCCCCCCACCACCACCACCACCACCACTACCACCACCCCCTCCCCCCACCACCACCACCACTACCACCACCCCCTCCCCCCACCACCACCACCACCCCCTCCCCCCACCACCACCACAACTACCACCACCCCCTCCCCCCACTACCACCACTACCACCACCACCACCACAACCACCACCACCACCACTACCACCACCACCACTACCACCACCACCACTACCACCACCACCACCACAACCACCACCACCACCACCACTACCACCACCCCCTCCCCCCACCACCACCACCACAGTGCTCTCGTGAATGAGATCACGTACGTTGCTGCTCAAATCGTCAAGCGGAGCGTAAAGCATCATCATCATCATCAGCAGTAGCATCATCATCAGCAGTAGCATCATCATCAACAGCATCATCATCAGCAGTAGCATCATCATCAACAGCATCATCATCAGCAGTAGCATCAGCAGCAGTAGCATCATCATAATCAGCAGCAGTAGCATCACCATCAGCATCATCATCAGCATCATCATCGTCAGCATCATCATCAGCAGTAGCATCATCATAATCAGCAGCAGTAGCATCAGCAGCAGTAGTTTATTGGCTAGCACGTCGAACACAAATGGTGCTCACCGTGCTTTAATGAGACGCGCGGCCGTCTGGAACGCTCTTTTGATGTTAGGACTCCATCTGGGAGCTATGGCACTTTAAAAATCACCATTTACATTGACCTACTGATTTCTTTGTCGTGTGTGTTAGTTTGCCCACGCCTCCGATTAGTCAGCTCGGCTTACGTACGGTGCGAAAGAAGTTCAACGCGAATGCACACATCTGTGGAATACCTCGTCGTAACGCGTAATAGGGCTGTCGCGACAAATATTATCAATAATAGAGGTTTTTTTTTTAGTGATCGCGCAAAAAATTTATAAATTTCTCGTTAAACCCGCCACCGCCCGACACATCCAATCGGTGAGGTTGTTGTTGTTGTTTTGGTTGTTGTTTTTGTTGTTGTTGTTGTCACGTGAACAATACCCCCCTGTTAGTTCACGCCTTCAGCGCTAACTGGTGTGATTGTTGCGGAGTCAAACCAATGATCAACAACAACAACATCAACAACAACATCAACAACAACAACATCAACATCGTTTGCAATACATTTGCCATCTCTGCCACACCCAAATGGGTTCATAACCAGACTAGGTGTTGCTGGAGGAAGGGGGAGGAGGGGGTGGGAATGACTTCAAGATGTCACGCGGATTCAAGGAGTCCCAATTAGTCACGAAGTGTGATACGGAAGGGCAATTCGCACGAGATGAACATCCAGCCAGCATCCCTGTCTCCGACCATCTCTTCGCTCTCTCTCTCTCAATCTCTCTCTCTTTTTTTACGATCAGAGGAAACTATAAAGATGCTCGGTGTAGTCGGCACTTTGCTTCGTTCATCATTTCGGGTGTTTTTTTTTTCAATGCTTTGCTTTATGTAAACCTCCCCCCGCGCCCTTTTTAATGAAAGATTTCACGAAAGACTTCACGTTCTGCTCTCCGTTACCCCTTCCCTCACGCCCTACCCCCTCTCTCTACCCCTCTCTCTCTACCCCATCTCTCTCTCTACCCCATCTCTCTCTCTACCCCATCTCTCTCTCTACCCTCTCTCTCTCTACCCACTCTCTCTCTACCCCTCTCTCTCTACCCTCTCTCTCTCTCTACCCACTCTCTCTCTACCCCTCTCTCTCTACGCTCTCTCTCTCTCTACCCCCTCTCTCTCTCTCTACCCCCTCTCTCTCTCTACCCCCTCTCTCTCTACCCCCTCTCTCTCTACCCCCTCTCTCTCTCTACCCCTCTGTCTCTACCCCCTCTCCCTCTACCCCCTCTCTCTCTACCCCCTCTCTCTCTACCGCCTCTCTCTCTACCGCCTCTCTCTCTACCCCCTCTTTCTCTACCCCTTCTCTCTCTGCCTCCTCTCTCTCTACCCCCTCTCTCTCTACCCCCTGTCTCTACCCCCTCTACCACCTCTCTCTACCCCCTCTCTCTACCCCCTCTCTCTATACCCCCTCCCCCCTCTCTCTCTACCCCCTCACCCCTCTCTCTCTCTACCCCCTCTCTCCCTACTTCATGTCTATGTTCCCCCTCTCTCTCTACCCCCTCTCTCTACCCCCTCTCTCTATACCCGCTCTTCCCCCCATGTTTTCTACGTAATTTTAGTAATTTTCTCTCCCTCTGAATCGCACCATCATAACTGCCCCGATCGGCGGACCCGGAGAAAAATCCACGCGACACACTGGGAGAGAGGGAACGAGAGAGAGAAAGAGAGACACGCAAACTCCAAATATACAGCAGGTGACCGGGTCGGGATCGCAACCACGACCTCCTGTATACCATGCGAGGTAGTTAACATCTCCTAGCCACCGTGATGATGATGATGATGAGAGAGAGAGACACGCAAACTCCAATTTAACAGAAAATGACAGGGTCGGGATCGAACCCACGACCTCCTGTACACCAGGCGAGGTAGTTAACATCTCCTAGCCACCGTGATGATGATGATGAGAGAGAGAGAGACACGCAAACTCCAATTAAACAGCAGGCGACAGGGTCGGGATCGAACCCACGACATCCTGTACACCAGGCGAGGTAGTTAACATCTCCTAGCCACCGTGATGATGATGATGATGAGAGAGAGAGAGAGAGACACGCAAACTCCAATTAAACAGCAGGTGACAGGGTCGGTATCGAACCCACGACCTCCTGTACACCAGGCGAGGTAGTTAACATCTCCTAGCCACCGTGATGATGATGATGATGAGAGAGAGAGACACGCAAACTCCAATTATACAGCAGGTGACAGAGTCGGGATAGAACCCACGACCTCCTGTACACCAGGCGAGGTAGTTAACATCTCCTAGCCACCGTGATGATGATTAGAGAGAGAGAGACACGCAAACTCCAATTAAACAGCAAATGACAGGTTCGGGATCGAACCCACAACCTCATGTACACCAGGCGAGGTAGTTAACATCTCCTAGACCCCGTGGCGGAAATTGTTCGTACGGTCGGATTGAAGAAAAGAGTACGGTGGGTGATCTTACGGTTGATGAATTTGTGAATCCTCGAGTCGAATCCGTTTGTTGATTCAACAAAACAATTGAGAAGTGGATACATTCTGACTGTTCTATGACTTCGCAATTGCGTGTTGACAAACGTCGACCGCGAAGCTAGTTGCCCCTTCTCTGCCATTAGCCTTTAGACCCTATCCCATTACCCACGAGCGTTGGAGAGTCAAGCCAAACGACCTCCAGTTAAAATAGCTTGTTAAAGCTTTAAAAAAAAAAAAACAACAACAACAATGAGGCTAGCATGCTTTATAATGAATCAATTAACGCATTGTGTTCAAAGAATCAATCAAAAGAGTGTTTTGAATGCATCAATTAACGCATTGTGTTCAATGAATCAATCAAAAGAGTGTTTTGAATGCATCAATTAACGCATTGTGTTCAATGAATCAATTAAAGTAGTGTGTTTAATTGAATCAATTAACGTACCGTTTTTGTTCCAAATATTATTTTTTGACGGGATGGTGGCTGCGTGACGTCACAATGCGCTGCTAGCATCACGTGACGATGCTCAAAGGTGTTTATTTTTTTCCCTCGTCTTTCAGATATCCGGAGTCAATTTTAAAAAAAACGAAGCAAAGCAAAAAGGTTGCAGAGGATGACCACAAAGACAAAGACAGAGACCCCCTTGCCCCCCGTGTAGCCTCAACAGACTGTTGGGGCAAGTGCTGGTAGCGAACACCCAATACACAGTACACACACAAAACAAACACACACACGACACACACACACTACCCACCCACACACACAGCAAACACACACGCACACTCCACCTACCCACATCACACACTCACACAGCAAACACACACACCACACACACACACACACACACCACCCACACACACCACCAACGCACACATCACACACACCACCCACGCACACATCACACACACCACCTACCCACACCACACACTCACACAGCAAACACACACACTAGGCACACACACACCAAACACACACACCACCCACACACACACACCACCCACGCACACACACACACCACGCACGCGCAAACACACCACGCACACACACACACACCACGCACACACACACCACACACACTACACACACACACTGCACACACACACACACCACCCACGCACACACACATACCACTCACGCACAAACACACCACGCACACACACAAACCACGCACACACACCACAGACACACACACACCACCTACGCACACACACCATGCACACACACCACACACGCACACACACACACACCACCCACACACACCACACACACACCACCCACACACACACCACACACACCACCCACACACACACCAGAACACACACACCCCAACACACACACACACACCACACACACACCACACCACACATCACACACCACACACACACCACCCACACACACACCCCACACACACCACACACACACTATACACCCCACACACACCACACCACACACACCACACCACACATCACACACCACACATCACACACCACACACTACACACCCCACACACACACCCCACACACACCACACCACACATCACACACCACACACACACCACACCACACATCACACACCCCACACACACCAAACCACACACACCCCACACACACCACACATCAAACACCACACACTATACACCCCACACACACCACACTACACACCCACCCCACACACCCCACACACACACCACACACATCACACACTACACACCCCACACACACACTCCACACACACCACACCACACATCACACACCACACACTACACACACCACACATCACACACTACACACCCCACACACACCACACATCACACACCACACACTACACACCCCACACACACACCACACCACACATCACACACACCAGCCAACCCACGCACACATCACACACCCCACACACACACCACACCCCACACACACACCACACACACCACACACTACACACCCCACACACACACCCCACACACACCACACCACACATCACACACGCCAGCCAACCCACGCACACATCACACACCCCACACACACACCACACATCACACACCCCACACACACACCCCACACACCCCACACACACACCACACACACCACACACTACACCACTACACACCCCACACATCACACACCACACACTACACCCCCCACACACACACCCCACACACACCACACACACCACACTACACACCCCACACACACACCCCACACACACCACACATCACACCCCACACACACCACACCACACATCACACCCCAGCCAACCCACGCACACAAATCAAAGCGACGCTGTCGAGACAGGCAGTGAGATAGACGCGGCGCGAATTGAATTACGGAGATCAAACTTCGTTGTTGCTATTGTTGCTGCTGCTGTTGTTGTTGCTGTTGTTGTTGTTGCTGTTGTTGTTGTTGCTGTTGTTGTAGCTCACTCGGAGCCACAGAGGACAGAGCGGGGGGCGGGGCCTTTGTGTGGTTTGAGTGATTTGGGAGGGGGGGGGGGGCTGGTGGGTGATAGGAGGGGGGCGATAGCTCAAGAAAGCTCTCAACCCGACTCAACATTCACCCGTGTCTCGTTGCGTCGTTATCACTGGGAGGTGGTGGTGGAGGTGGTGGTGGTGGTGGAAGGGGTGGTGATGGGAGTGGTGGTGGTGGGGGTGGTGGTGGGGTTGGGGGTGGTGGTGGTAGGGGTGGTGGAGATGATGGTGGTGGTGGGTGTGATGGTGGGTGTGGTGGTGGTGGGGTTGGGGGTGGTGGTGGTGGTAGGGGTGGTGGGGGTGGTGGTGGTGTTGGGGGTGGCGGTGGTGGTGGTGGGTGTGGTGGTGGGTATGGTTGTGGTGGTGGGTGTGGTAGTGGTGGTGGGTGTGGTGGTGATGTATGTGGTGGTGGTGTATGTGGTGGTGGGTGTCGTTGTTGTGGTGGGTGTGGTGGTGGTGGTGGGTTTGGTGGTGGTGGTGGGTGTGGCGCTGGTGTTGGTGGTGGGTGTGGCTGTGGTGGTGGGTGTGGTGGTGGTGGGTGTGGGTGGTGGTGGTGGGTGTGATGTTGTAGTGTACGGTGGTGGTGGTGGTGGACATTCTGGTGGCATCTTTGTCTCGTAAAAAACAACAACAACAACCCACCACTCTAACTACACATCCGTCCACAGACATCAATCATTCCGAGTCCTCGTCATCGATAAAAAGACGGAGAGCACCACCATTTTCGATCTGCGGGCACGAGTTCACGTTTCCCATGTCGGTTTGTCATTCTCCGGGGCCGCCTTTGTCTCTCCGGCGACGATGTTTGTACACCGCACCAGGTACTCATTTGAGGCTGAGTCGACCTAGGGGAGGCCTGGAAACCGGTTCAGATAATCGTTACGGTGGATCGAACTCGGGTCGCCGGGTTCGTAGCGCAGCGTAGCGCTAACCGCTCCACCACCGTTCACGACTACAACGAAATAAAGACAAAGGTCCCCCATATAGCCTTGACAGACTGTAGGGGCAAATGCTGCTAGCCAGCACCTATGAAAGCCGGAACGGTACACGAGGGGGTGGGTGGCCAGCACCACGCCCGACCGCCTTTGTCTCCCCAGTGACGATGTTTACACACCGCACCAGGTACTCATTTGAGGCTGAGTCGACCTAGGGGAGGCCCGGGACCGGTTCAGATAATCGTCACTGGGTGTTGGCCGTGAGCGGGAATCACACACGTACACACACATACACACGCACACACACGCACACACACACACACGCACACACACGCACACACACGCACACACACACACGAATACACACACACGCACACACATGCACACACACGCACACACACACATACGCACACACACGCACACACATACACACATACGCACACACACACACACGCACACACACACACACACGCGCGCACAGGTAAAGGCGCAGCCCTGCAACTGCTTCACGATCCCTTGGCTCGTTAGCCGCTGCCCGTTCTTGCGTTGCCATGGCCTCGTCTTCGTATCGAATTTGTGGATTATTATCATCGCTGGCATTGGGAAACCACGGCTAATCGTTGGTTCTTTGGGCAAAGTCAGGTAGGTAGAACTTCACCGAGAGAACCAAGGAGTATGGATTCCTGCAGTCACGAAAGCTTCAAGTCGAGATGAAACCACCACCACCCCAAGCACCGCACTGCCCGTTACCGCCACCACCTCTGTGTCCACGTAATGTTGCAACCTCAACGCACGCATATCTCACTCCCTCTCTCTATCTCTCTCTCTATCTCTCTCTATCTCTATCTTTTTTCTTACGATCAGTGGCAGCGAGAAGATGCTCGCTGTAGTCGGCAGTTTGCTTCGTTCATCATTTTTTTCAATGCTTTGCTTTATGTGCTTCCCCCCCTCCCCCCCTCTCTCTCTTTTAAAATAAAAAAATTTCACTCTCGTCCAAGGCAATATCTCCCCAGATGATTGGATACGGTCATGCCTGCCAAACCAGGGAGCGTGTGGAAGGGGTGCGAGGGGGGAGGGGGTCACGCTAAACAGTTGTTGTTGTTGTTGTTGTGCATCTGAAGGGTTGACCTTTTTTTGCTGTTGTTTTTGCCCTGGCAAGGCGGAGGGCATCCATCCACTTCCCAGACGCCATCGGAACCCTGGCGCAGAGCTCCGACACCAGCGTGGGAGGGAGGACATCTCCGGGAAATTGATGTCCCAAACACCAAATCATCCCCCGGCCCCAACAAGGCAACAACACCAACAACAACAATTAATTTGTGTCTTTAGATAAAGTCACGTCAGATAGGTTTCAAATGTATAACGAACAGAATATAATTTGAACCCACCTATCGAAGTGACTTTTACGAAAGACTCCCACAAAAAAAACATATGAATCCCTCTGCAGTCACGAAAGTTTCAAGTCACCAACAACAACAACACCTAAAGTCAGCCCGTTCGAGCGGTTTTTAAGATCGGCCTCTGTGGAGGAGGAGGCTCTTGAAGGCTGCTGCTGCTGCTGGGCAGCTGGAGGCAGTCGCCCTCCAGCAAAAACAACAACAACAACAACAACGGAGGGCAGAGGAGCGACGCTCACAACAACGAGCGGAGCGCCGGGCGGATAAAACGCAAAGCGTTGAGCACAGCTGGTGCATTTGCCAGCCATCTCAGTCAGTCAACCCAATGGCACCTGGGTCTGTCACGTGACCTCCTGCACCTAGCCTGGCACAGTGGGAAGCACTGGTGGTGCATCTGCCCAGTCATCTCAGTCAGTCAACCCAATGGCACCTGGGTCTGTCACGTGACCTCCTGCACCTAGCCTGGCACAGTGGGGAGCACAGGTGGTGCATCTGCCCAGCCATCTCAGTCAGTCAACCCAATGGCACCTGGGTCTGTCACGTGACCTCCTGCACCTAGCCTGGCACAGTGGGAAGCACTGGTGGTGCATCTGCCCAGCCATCTCAGTCAGTCAACCCTTGGCACCTGGGTCTGTCACGTGACCTCCTGCACCTAGCCTGGCACAGTGGAGAGCACAGGTGGTGCATCTGCCAGCCATCTCAGTCAGTCAACCCAATGGCACCTGGGTCTGTCACGTGACCTCCTGCACCTAGCCTGGCACAGTGGGGAGCACAGGTGGTACATCTGCCAGCCATCTCAGTCAGTCAACCCTTGGCACCTGGGTCTGTCACGTGACCTCCTGCACCTAGCCTGGCACAGTGGAAGCACTGGTGGTGCATCTGCCCAGCCATCTCAGTCAGTCAACCCAATGGCACCTGGGTCTGTCACGTGACCTTCTGCACCTAGCCTGGCACAGTGCGGAGACACAGGTGGTGCATCTGCCCAGCCATCTCAGTCAGTCAACCCAAATGGCACCTGGGTCTGTCACGTGACCTCCTGCACCTAGCCTGGCACAGTAGGGCAGCACAGGTGGTGCACGCCCAGCAGCAATAATAACGGAGGGGCGGAGAGGAGCGACGCTCACAACAACGAGCGGAGCGCCGGGCGGCTAAAACGCAGCGAGTTGGTGCAGTAGGGAGCCATCTCTGTCGGTCGACCCCACGGCAACCTGCTGGCTGTCTATACCGTGACCTCCTGCCGGCCGGCGATCGACACTTCACGTGGCCTTGAAGTGCACCTAGCCTGGCACACGCGCCGTGGTGACATCACCGCTAATTAGTGGCATGAGAGTGTCGTTCCGCGCTTCATAGGTGATCGCTAACAGCACTTGCCCCAACAATCCGTAAAGGCTATACGGGGGAACTTTGTTTTTTTTCGGTGAATCTTTGTCGGCGGGTGTCTGTGTGGGTGTCTGTGTGTGGGTGTTTGTGTGTGGGTGTCAGTGTTCGTCTCTGTGTGAGTGTGTCTGTGTGTGGGAGCGGTAGTGTAGCAGTTAGCGCTACGCTGCGCTATGAACCCGGCGAACCGGGTTCGATTCCCGCTCACTGCCAACACCGGTGACGATTATCTGAACCGGTCCTGGGCCTTCCCTAGGTCGACTCAGCCTCAAATGAGTACCTGGTGCGGTGCAAAGTAAACATCGCCACTGGGGAGACAAAGGCGGTCGGGCGTGGTGCTGGCCACCCACCCCCTCGTGTGCCGTTCCGGCCTTCATAGGTGCTCGTTAATAATAGCACTTGCCCCTACAGTCTGTTCAGTCCTGCGGAACCCGTCCAGTGGTCCAGACTGTTGTTATGATGTCAATAAATAACCACTAAACCACACTCACACAGACACTCACACACTCACTCATACACTAACTCACACAGACACTCACACACTCACAGACTCACACACTTACACAGACACTCACACAGACACACACTCACACACTTACACAGACACTCACACAGACAACAACAACCGCCATTCGCCACTAAGTGGCGGTGACGTCACCACGACGCTTGTACCAGGCCATGTGCACCTTGAGGTCACGTGAAGTGTCGAACCCCCGCTGGCAGGAGGTCACGGGGCAGACCCAGGTGCCACGGGTCGACTGACTGAGATGACTGGCTGATGCACCACCTGTGCCCCCTACTGTGCCAACCTGCTGTGCTTTAGCCACCCGGCGCTCCGCTCGTTGTTGTGAGCGTCGCTCCTCCGCCCTCCGTTGTTGTTGGAGGGCGACTGCCTCCAACTGCCCAGTAGCGTCCTTCACGAGCCTCCTCCACAGAGGCCGATCTTGACACCGCTGGTACCAGTCATCGGCAAGTCCACTCAGCTCCACGTCCTCCTGTACCACATCACTCCATCTCTTCTCTAGCCCGTGCCACGCCCGTTTAGCTCCCTCGATCCGGTCGAACAAAAGCTGGCTCGGCATGCGGGCTACATGACTCAGCCAACGCAGCCTTGCCTGCCGGAGGAGCTCACCGATGGGACCTTGCCCAGATCTTTCAAAGATTTGTGAGCTCCTCACACAATCCAGCCTGGTTAAACCCAGGATGGATCGTCGGCAGGCTAGCCTAAATGTTTCTAACCGGCGAAGATGTTCCATTAGGGGGTGGGTCCACGTTTCGCAAGCGTAGAGAAGGGAGGGAATGACCGTGGCCGAGAAGACCTGAAGCTTAGTGCGGAGCGACAGACCAGGTAGCTTCCACACAGCGTTACACAACCGATGAAAACATATTGCCGCTCGACTGATTCGGAGTGAGACCTCTGCTGTTAAACTGGAGCCGGTCATAAGCACACTGCCCAGGTATGGGAAACTCTCCACTCACACACAAAGATCCCCCATATAGCCTTAACAGACTGTAGGGGCAAGTGCTGTTAGCGAGCACCTATGAAGGCCGGAACGGTACACCAGGGGGTGAGCGGCCAGCACCACGCCCGACCGCCTTTGTCTCCCTAGTGCCGATGTTTACACACCGCACCAGGTACTCATTTAGAGGCTGAGTCGAGCTAGGGGAGGCCCGGGACCGGTTCAGATAATCGTCACTGGTTTTGGCTGTGAGCGGGAATCGAACCCGGGTCGCCAGGTTCATAGCGCAGTGCGCTAACCGCTACACTACCGCTCCCCACACACAGACACTCACACACACAGACACTCACACACAGACACTCACTCACACACAGGCGCGTGCGTGCTCACCCCAGCCGCCCACTCAACACCATCAGCGACATCGAAGTCACACGAGTGAGTGCAACAGTTCATGCCTCTTAAATACCCTCACACGCTGTAAATCGCATTTATTGTTTAGTTACAAACTGTTTCGTCCCCCCTCCCCCCCCCCAAGTATGGGTAAGGAGGGGGTGTGTGGTGGAGGAGGGGTCGTGTGGTTTGGGACGAATGAAAGTGGAAACGTTTCCCTGAATCACTTCGTAATTAAGAGCCTAATGCATTAAAAAAAATCCCTGAAATTCACGGGCCGAGGCCCCTGCTGGGTTGATGATTCTCGCTGTTAATCAGAAACTTTGGGGGGGGGTGGAGGTGGGTGGGGGGTGGTGGTCATTAATTTTTTACCCCACTACCCCCTATCCCACCCCCCCCCTACCGTCTTCATCCACCCCCCTCACCACCCCCACCCCCTCCTCCCCACTAAGGCCACGGGTGGCGATGATTTACGGAGGAGGAGATGGTGGTCGTGGTGGTGGAGGTCTCCATCCGCCTGCAGTGCCGTACGCAGGCAATTGCAGGGGCTGCGCCTCATAAGCCGCTGCGTCGCGTCTACGCACCGCGCATGTTGTACTGTACTCCGTGTGTGTTGCTGTGACCCTGTAGCCCCCATCGACCCACACCCTCCTAACCCCCCCCCCCTACGCCCCCCTTTACTGGACATCTGTTCACAAAGAGCTTTACAGCTCACAAGATTGCTCCTGCTGCGGTACGAAGGCAGTATTCTGCCGCGCGAGTCACGGTGGCGATGGGGGATGATGGTGGTGACGATCACAGAGACTCGGAGCCCTCCCTTGGATTCGATAGCCTCCGGATGGGTCAATGTCGAGAGAATGATCGATGTGTCGACAACACTTACGGCAAATTAAAATAAAATCGTCCACGTCTCGCCACCGAGGCGGCACCTGCTGTACACCTGGAGGATTGCGTCTCTCTCTCATCATCATCATCACGGTGGCTAGGAGATGTCAACTACCTCGCCTGGTGTATGGGATGTCGTGGGTTCGATTCCGGCCCTGACGCCTGCTGCTGTATATTTGGAGTTTGCGTGTCTCTCTCTCTATCATCATCATCATCATCACGGTGGCTATGAGATGTTAACTACCTCGCCTGGTGTATGGGATGTCGTGGGTTCAATCCCGGCCCTGACGCCTGCTGCTGTATATTTGGAGTTTGCGTGTCTCTCTCTCTCATCATCATCATCAGAGTGGCTAGGAGATGTTAACTACTTCGCCTGGTATACAGGAAGTCGTGGGTTCGATCCCGGCCCTGAAGCCTGCTGCTGTATATTTGGAGTTTGCGTCTCTCTCTCTCTCATCATCATCACGGTGGCTAGGAGATGTTAACTACCTCGCCTGGTCTACGAGATGTCGTGGGTTCGATTCCGGCCCTGAAGCCTGCTGCTGTATATTTGGAGTTTGCGTGTCTCTCTCTCATCATCATCATCATCATCAGAGTGGCTAGGAGATGTTAACTACCTCGCTAGGTATACAGGAGGTCGTGGGTTCGACCCCGGCCCTGATGCCTGCTGCTGTATATTTGGAGTTTGCGTGTCTCTCTCTCTCTCTCCGTGGTCGCGTGGATTGTTCCTGCGGGTTCCTCCGGGTTTTTCCCCCCTCCCACATTGAGAATCATCATCATCATCAGCATCATCATCACGCGTTCAGAGTATTTGACTGTTGCTATAAATTGTCCACATGATGATGATGATGATGACGACGACATCACGTTTCGCTGCTATCATTTCAGAAAACGAGCTGTAGATCTTTTGTGGACCTTACCTGGTTAATTAAAAAAAAAATACGTTCTTATTTATTGTAACAGTTGATGTTGCTATTCTTTGGGTCTGTCGGTAAAAGTCACGTAGATAGGTTCAAATAAAAAAAAAATAACAACAGAAACCACGACGTTTCCGATCGCAACAACAAAACGTTGTCATCAGGAAGTTGCCTTCAGTTGGGTGAAGGCAGCGATGAGCGAGAGTTGATCGACATTTGAATGAAGGCAGTGGGGGGATGTGTGTGTGTGTGGGGGGGTCGCGGTGTTAACCTGCCCCCCACTACCACCACCCACCCACCACCCACCTCCCCTCACTCACGAGCAGATGTCGGCTCCCTTCCCCAGCTGCGCCCTCTCCTCTCTGGGGGGAGGGGGGGGGCACTCGAGGCACGGAGGGGGACGCGGTTTGTGGGGCAGGTGGGGTGGGGTGGGTGGGTGGGTGAGTGGGTGGGCGAGTTTGAGTGGGTGGGGTGGGTGGGTGAGTGGGTGGGTGGGTGGGTGAGTTTGAGTGGGTGGGTGAGTGGGTGGGCAGGTGGGTGGGTGGGTGAGCGGACGGGTGGGTGGGTGAGTGGGCGGGTGGGTGGGTGGGCAGGTGGGTGGGCAGGTGAGTTGGTAGGTTGGCAGGTGGGTGGGTGAGAGGGTGGGTGGGTGAGTGGGTGGGCAGGTGGGTGGGTGAGTGGGTGGGTGGGCAGGTGAGTGGGTGGGTGGGCAGGTGGGTGGGTGGGTGGGCGGGTGGGTGGGTGAGTGGGTGGGCGAGTTTGAGTGAGTGGGGTGGGTGAGTGGGTGGGCAGGTGGGTGGGTGGGTGAGTGGGTGGGTGGGTGGGCAGGTGAGTGGGTGGGTGGGCAGGTGGGTGGGTGGGTGAGTGGGTGGGCGGGTGGGTGAGTGGGTGGATGGGCGAGACACAGGCGAATGGGTGTGGTGGTTGAGCAAGTTGGGCCTGTGGGAGGGTGAGTGGGTGAGTGGGTGGGTGAGTGGGTGGGCAGGTGCGTGGGTGAGTGGGTGGGTGAGTGGGTGGGCGAATATGTGGGTGGGTGGGCGAGACACAGGCGGATGGGTGGGTGAGTGGTTGGATGAGTGAGTTAGTGATGGGTAAATAGGTGGGTGGGTGAGTGGGTGGGCAGGTGGGTGGGTTGGGTGAGTGGGTGGGTGAGTGAGCGAGACACAGGCTGATGGTTTGGGCTGATGAGCGAGTTAGCCGTGTGGGTGAGTGAGTGGCACACTGGCGAGTTGGTGAGTCGGTGTATGTTTGACTGAGTTGGTTAAGTGATGGAATGGGTGGATGGGTGAGTTGGTTGGTGAGTGAGTAGACACGCGTGATTTGTGTGTGACACAGGTGTAGTGGGTGGGTGGGTCAGCAGGTGGGCCGTTGGGTAGGTGGATAGTTGGTTGGTTTGGGTGGGTTTAGTGGGTAGGTGGATAGTTGGTTGGTTTGCGTGGGTTAGTGGGTAGGTGAGTGGATGGACGAGTGAACGAGTGAGTGGGTTGAATGGGATAACAAGTGAGTGGGTGGGTGAGTGATGGGATGATTGTGTGCGTGAATGGCTGAGTACGGGGTGAAGTGGATGAGTGAGCGAGTCGGTGAGCGACTTGGTGAGTCAGTGAGCGAGCGAGCGAAGACGCTGGTGAGCGAGCGAGTCTTTGAGTGAGCGCGTTGGTGAGCGAGCGAGCGAGCGAGGGAGTCAGTGAGTGACCGAGCGCGGTCGCTGGTGAGTCAGTGAGCGAGTTGGAACGTGAGCGAACCAGCGAGCAATTAGGCGGGCGAACGAGTCAGTGAGTGAGTCAGTGACCGAGCGAGCGAGTGGGTGAGTGAAAGAGCGAGTGATTCGGTGAGTGAGTAAGTGACCGAGCGAGTGAGTCGGTGGGTGAGTGAGCGACCGAGCGAGTGATTCGGTGAGTGAGCGAGCGAGTGATTCGGTGAGTGAGCGAGCGAGTGAGTCGGTGAGTAAGCGAGCGAGTGAGTCGGTGAGTGAGCGAGCGAGTGAGTCGGTGAGTGAGCGAGCGAGTGAGTCGGTGAGTGAGCGAGCGAGTGAGTCGGTGAGTGAGCGAGCGAGTGAGTCGGTGAGTGAGTGAGTGAGCCGGTGAGTAATGGAGTGAGTGAGTCGGTGAGTGAGCGAGCGAGTGAGTCGGTAAGTGACCGAGTGAGTCGGTGAGTAATGGAGTGAGTGAGTCGGTGAGTGAGCGAGCGAGTGAGTCGGTGAGTGGGCGAGCGAGTGAGTCGGTAAGTGACCGAGTGAGCCGGTGAGTAATGGAGTGAGTGAGTCGGTGAGTGAGCGAGCGAGTGAGTCGGTAAGTGACCGAGTGAGTCGGTGAGTAATGGAGTGAGTGAGTCGGTGAGTGAGCGAGCGAGTGAGTCGGTGAGTGAGCGAGCGAGTGAGTCGGTGAGTGAGTGAGTCGATGAGTGAGTAAGTGAGCGAGCGAGTGAGTCGGTGAGTGAGTGAGTCGATGAGTGAGTGAGTCAGCGAGCGAGTGAGTCGGTGAGTGAGTGAGTCGGTGAGTGAGTGAGTCGGTGAGTGAGTCGGTGAGCGAGCGAGTGAGTCGGTGAGTGAGTCGGTGAGTGAGTCGGTGAGTGAGTCAGTGAGTGAGTCGGTGAGTGAGTGAGTCGGTAAGTGACCGAGTGAGTCGGTGAGTAATGGAGTGAGTGAGTCGGTGAGTGAGTCGGTGAGCGAGCGAGCGAGTCGGTGCGGACCGTTGTCTGCCATCTGGCCCCGGTTGTGGAGTGAGGGGGGCAGCGCTTTGGGTCACTGGGATTTAACCAACAGCTGATTGGCCTCGGAGGGTTCATCAATGCCCTCCCCCCCTGATCCACTCCTCCCCCATTCATCTACCCACCCCTCCACCCCATCCACCCCATCCGCCCAGGGGTATGAGCGGCACCGTGGGATTCACGGAGGTCTGGACAACGCCCACCCCCCCCGCCCGCCTGCCCACCTCGCACGCCACCCCAGCATATTCAGATGTAATCAGAATCAAAATGAGAATGTTAATTTATCCTGCCGCAGGACGAATCCGATGAGCTATGGAGCTCTTTTTGTTCACAAGATGTCCATTGAAGAGGGGGGGGGGGGGGTGAGATGGTGGGCACCTCCAATTAGCCTGGTCGGCTATGTACGATGCGACAGAATTTCAAAATACTCACATTAGCATGCCACTTGAGCTACGTACTTTTTTTTAAATCCGGTAGATTGATAACTAATTTCTTTAGAACTGCTTTTGGTGTTTAGTTTGTTGTTCCTTCGCACGGATGGCTACGTACGGTGCGAAAGAAGTTCAACATGCATTACATGTATGTGAAATGACGACTTGACAGACTTCTCTTGACTCCCACTGCAACAGCCCTGAGTCTCGTTCGCATCTCCCCCTTATATTCCAACACAAGGCCACGCCTCCATTCTCGACCATTCTCGCTGACTCTAGATGCTCGCTCCACCGGTAGACTCCACCGTCCTCTTCCGTCACCTGACCACGCTCCCTTCTCGATCATTCCCATAGCCACTGGTCCCTTCGCATTCACAACTGATACCCCTGTCGTTACCTCCCGTAGCCACCAGTCCCTTCACACTCACAACTGACTCCCCTGTCGTTACCTCTCGTGGCCACCAGTCCCTTCACACTCACAGCTGACTCCCCTGTCATTACCTCCCGTGGCCACCAGTCCCTTCACACTCACAGCTGACTCCCCTGTCATTACCTCCCATGGCCACCGGTCCCTTCACACTCACAGCTGACTCACCTGTCATTACCTCCCGTGGCCACCAGTCCCTTCACACTCACAACTGACTCCCCTGTCATTACCTCCCGTGGCCACCAGTCCCTTCACACTCACAACTGACTCCCCTGTCATTACCTCCCGTGGCCACCGGTCCGTTCGCACTCACAGCTGATACCCCTGTCACTACCTCCCATAGCCACCAGTCCCTTCACACTCACAACTGACTCCCCTGTCATTACCTCCCGTGGCCACCAGTCCCTTCACACTCACAGCTGACTCCCCTGTCATTACCTTCTGTGGTCACTGGTCCCGTCGCACTCACAGCTGATACCCCTGTCGTTACCTCCCGTGGCCACCAGTCCCTTCACACTCACAGCTGATACCTCGTCATTATCTCCCGTGGCCACCAGTCCCTTCACACTCACAGCTGATATCCCTGTCGTTACCTCCCGTGGCCACCAGTCCCTTCACACTCACAGCTGACTCCCCTGTCGTTACCTCTCGTGGCCACCAGTCCCTTTGCACTCACAACCGACTCCCCTGTCGTTACCTCCCGTGGCCACCAGTCCCTTCACACTCACAGCTGATACCCCTGTCGTTACCTCTCGTGGCCACCAGTCCCTTCACACTCACAACTGATACCCCTGTCATTATCTCCCATGGCCACCAGTCCCTTCGCACTCACAATTAATACCCCTGTCGTTACCTCCCGTGGCCACCGGTCCCTTCACACTCACAACTGACTCCCCTGTCATTACCTCCCATGGCCACCAGTCCCTTCACACTCACAACTAACTCCCCTGTCATTACCTCCCGTGGCCACCGGTCCCTTCACACTCACAACTGACTCCCCTGTCATTGCCTCCCGTGGCCACTAGTCCATTCGCACTCACAACTGACTCCCCTGTCATTACCTCCCGTGGCCACCAGTCCCTTCGCACTCACAACTGACTCCCCTGTCATTACCTCCCGTGGCCACCAGTCCCTTCGCACTCACAACTGATACCTCGTCATTATCTCCCGTGGCCACCAGTCCCTTCACACTCACAGCTGATATCCCTGTCGTTACCTCCCGTGGCCACCAGTCCCTTCACACTCACAGCTGACTCCCCTGTCGTTACCTCTCGTGGCCACCAGTCCCTTCGCACTCACAACCGACTCCCCTGTCGTTACCTCCCGTGGCCACCAGTCCCTTCACACTCACAGCTGATACCCCTGTCGTTACCTCTCGTGGCCACCAGTCCCTTCACACTCACAACTGATACCCCTGTCATTATCTCCCATGGCCACCAGTCCCTTCGCACTCACAATTAATACCCCTGTCGTTACCTCCCGTGGCCACCGGTCCCTTCACACTCACAACTGACTCCCCTGTCATTACCTCCCATGGCCACCAGTCCCTTCACACTCACAACTAACTCCCCTGTCATTACCTCCCGTGGCCACCGGTCCCTTCACACTCACAACTAACTCCCCTGTCATTACCTCCCGTGGCCACCGGTCCCTTCACACTCACAACTGACTCCCCTGTCATTGCCTCCCGTGGCCACTAGTCCATTCGCACTCACAACTGACTCCCCTGTCATTACCTCCCGTGGCCACCAGTCCCTTCGCACTCACAACTGACTCCCCTGTCGTTACCTCCCGTGGCCACCAGTCCCTTCACACTCACAGCTGACTCCCCTGTCATTACCTCCCGTGGCCACTAGTCCACTCGCACTGCAGGCCGACTCCCCTGCCATTACCTCCCGTGGCCACTAGTCCTCTCACACCGTGTGCAGGCTCTGTTGTCATGACACATGTATCTATGTACAGAGAAAGAAACCCAAGCACCCGGAGAAAACGCACACGAGCGAGGGAGCAACACTCTATCCCCACCCCCCCACCGCACAGAAAGGAACGTATGGTTGATTGTTCCACACACTTAGCTGTACTGCCCTCTCCTGGCAAGCAGAGGGACACGGATCCTCCTCTACGCCCACCAACGCCGTAGCCATGGAGTCAACATTGGGGGAGCGGGGGGGGGACCAAATCTTCCAGGTGATTTGGGGGTCCCACCCAGAAACAAAAAAATCTAAATTTGAAAAGAATTTCCTTTTTAAAGTTTCAAGTTTTCATTTATTAGGTATCGCCCTGTGAGCCATGCGGCTCTTTAGTCGGGTGCAATCGCAACAAACACAATTTGAACACGGAACATCTTAAAGCGACGAGGCGCAACAGAAACATCCTGGAATTCAACCAGCAAATATTCCACACAAAGAAAAAACGTATTAAGACGCTGTGTGCAAAATTCACAATGTGGTACAAGCCAACAACAACAACAACAACCATAAGGCGCACGTTGAGGCCACGTGAAGTGTCGAACGCCCGCTGGCTAAAAAATATTTTTTTTACTAACACATGGGATGGATTGTTTTACTTCTTTTGTACAACAATGTCTAATGGTGTTATTCTATCACAATGCTCTGCTTTTTTTTAAAAAAAATGTGTTACCTTTTATTGTTTCATTGTATTCAATGGCAGAGATTAGGGATTAGTGAAGTTACAACCTATAACCACGATCCTCTCCGGTTCTGTCGGTAAAGTCACGTGGATAGGTGGGTGCGTGGGTTTTAGTGTTTTTATACCCACGTGACTTTACCGACAGACCCAGAGAGTATGGATTACCTGCAGTCACGAAAGCTTCAAATCAAGACGTGACCACAGTCATGTAAACATAAATCTATGCATTGTTACATGAAAACAAGTCCAGATATTGTGGCCAAGGTTTAGACAATTGCTGTTTTTATTTACATAGCAACGCAATGATTTAACAAATATATATTTTTATAGCAATATATTGGGGTAGCGGGGGGGGGGGGGACATTTTGAGCATATTTGAATATTGTGGGGGGGGGGGGGGGTGGGGGGGGATGTGTGGCGTCAAGGCCGTAATTATAATATATATTGGGGATTTCGATTTAAAGGTTTCGTGACTGCAATGATTAATCTTCTTTGGTTCTTTCGGTAAAGTCACCACGTGGAATGAGAATGAAATAATAAATTGATAAAATAAAATAACACAATAATATTCGCACGACGTTTTCGGCCACAACACAAGCGGCCACAACACAAGCGGCCTTCACCTGATGAAGGCCGCTTGTGTTGTGGCCGAAACGTCGTGATAATTTTTATTGTGTTATTTTATTTTATCAATGTATTATTTATTTCTCATTCTACGTGGTGACTTTACCGAAAGAACCAAAGAAGATATATTGGGGATGTCCCCCCCACCACCCAGTATATATTATAACTAGCTGTACTACCCGGCTTCGCCCGGGACTTGGATTCACCACGCCAGCCGCCTTTGTCCCCCAAGTGGCGATGTTCACACACCACACCAGTTACTCGTTTGATGCTGAGTCGACCTAGGGGAGGCCCAGGACCGGTAAAAAATATCGCCACCGGTGGTGGCCGTGAGCGGGAATCGAACTCGGGTCGCCGGGTTCGTAGCGCGGCGTAGCGCTAACCACTACACTACAATGCGTTATGCTTACACACACACAGCATGATAACTGCTACACTACAATGCGTTATGCTTACACACACACAGACACAGTTTACACACACATACAGCACGCTAACCGCTACACTACAATGCGTTACGCTTCCATACACACACAGCATGATAACTGCTACACTACAATGCGTTATGCTTACACACACAGACACAGATTACACACACACACAGACACAGATTACACACACACACAGCACGCTAACCACTGCACTACAACGCGTTACGCTTCCACATGCGCGGGTCACGTGACAGAGTGACGTCACAGCTCACTTGCAGTGCAAAAAAAATGCATTATTGAGCTCCCCCCCCACCCTCCCCCCCCCCCCCCAAAAAAAATGTATTTTTATAATTGTTGCATGGTGTACAGTCTGGAAAGCACACACATGGCAAATTTAAAGTTTGTTGCATGTCGGGAAGTACGCTAAACATTTTGAACAGACACACATATTCACAACTTTGCCTTTCATATAGATATATGGAGATTACGGCCTTGACGCCCAGCCACGGGTCGAGGGGAAGTTTTTCACTGAACGTGTCTCGTGGTGGCCCACCAACCCTCACTGCTGCCCCGACGTTGCTGGAGTTCACGCGCGCCATGGCTAAGTGAGCCATAGCATCGCATTACATAGAACGTAAAGCAATAACCTCGTGGTAGTAGTAGTAATAATAGTAATCATCACGAGCGTATTGCTGTAAGGTAGATATTATACTAACTACGAAAGTTACATATAAGTGGGTGGATGGTGAGCGATGAGTAGATCGGTGAGCGGGTGGGTGGGTGGTTGGGCGAGTTGGGCGGGTGAGTGGGTGGGTTGGTGGGTCAGTGGGTGGGTGGGTGGGTGAGTGGGTGGGTGAGTGGGTGGGTGGGTGGGTGAGTGAGTGAGTGGGTGGGTGAGTGGGTGGGTGAGTGAGTGGGTGGGTGAGTGGGTGGTTGGGTGAGTGGGTGGGTGGGTGGGTAAGTGGGTGGTTGAGTGCGTGGGTTAATGGGTGGGTGAGTAGGTGAATGAGTGCGTGGGTTAGTGGGTGGCTGGGTTAGTGGGTGGGTGGTGAGTGAGTGGGTGAGTGCGTGAGTTAGTGGGTGGGTGCGTGAGTGGGTGGGTGAGTGGGTGGGTGAGTGGGTAGGTGAGTGAGTTGGTGGTTGTATGAGTGAGTGGCATACTCGAGGGTGGGTGAGTGAGTGCGTGAGTGAATGGGCGGGTCGGTGAGTTGGTGAACGAGTGGCACGCTGGCGAGTGATTGGGGTGATTCGGTGGATGTTTGATGGAGTGAGCTGCTTGGCTGAGCGAGTGGGTGGGTGGCTGAGCGGGTGGATGGGTAAACGAGTGAGTAAGTGACGAGACAAGCGCCATTTGTGCAGAACACAGCCGAAGTTGGGTGGATGGGTGGGCGGATGAGCCGTGCGGATGGATGGTTTGTTGAACGAGCGGGCGGTTTAGAGGGCTAATGAAGTGAGTGGGCGGTTGGTTCACCGCGCACATCATTATTTGGCACGCGACGTGACGGGGTCACCGCGAGACCCGGCAACCGTGGCCGTCCGGTGCTCTACGAGCTCCATTGGCGTCGGGATTGCCGTGACGAATTCGGGATCATGTTTCCAATAACCACAACACAAGCAGTCACTAATCTGATAGTGCGCTGTTTTTGAGTTGTACGCCTTATGGCGTCATCTGGTCCAACACCAGTGGAGACGAAAGGGCTCTAAGAAAAGCCGTCTCGGGTGTGGACCAATCAAATTCAAGGACAGTGCCAATATCATTATCAGAGTTGTCTCTTTTTGTTTGCATTTTTGACTGCTTGTGTTGTGGTTATTGCAAACATGATCCCCTTGTAAAAAGGTGTCAGCTTTTTGTGCCAGCTAAAAGGGTAACAACCTATTACTATATCATTAGACCTCCTTTGCCAGTACCAACATGTAATAATAGGGTTTTTACCCTTTTTATTCTCGCAACAAAACTGAAACCTTTTTATACAAGTATTCATGTTACTGCATTAACCACAATACCTGCAGTCAAAATGCAAACAAAAAAAACATACTATGATAATATATGATGCATTGTCCTTGAAACTGATTGGTCCACTCCAAGGGACGGCTTTCTTTTGAGCCTCGACCCAACTGGTGCTCGACCAGATGACGCCTATCTACGTGACTTTACCGAAAGACCCCAACGAATGTGGATTACTGCAGTCGCGAAAGCTTCAATTCTTGATTTGAAAATAAATAATAATTAAAATAAAACAAAAATGAAAACGACTAAATTAAATAACGACGTTTCGGAGGCAACACAAGCTTCCTTCATCAGGTGTAAAAAGCACAGAAAAAATACATTTTTTTAACACCTGATGAAGGAAGATGGCGTTGCCTCCGAAACGTCGTGATTTAATTTAGTCGTTTTCATTATTATTATTATTATTATTTTCACCTACGTGACTTTACCGAAAGAACCACCACATCCACCCCCACCATCACAAACCCTACCACTCTTACCACTGCCACCACCACCCCAATCATCACCGCCACCACCACCCCCACCACTACCACCACCGCCACCACCAACCCCTCCACCACCACCCCCACCACTACCACCACCTACACCACCACCACCACCACCACCCACACCACCACCACCGCCACCGCCACCACCATTACCACTACTACCACCATCACCGCCCCACCACTACCACCATTACCACCGCCACCACCACCACCACCGTGGCTAGGCAATCATCAGCCTTTGTCGTCAGGATGGCTTCGTGTTCAGGATGTTGCCAGCGCACCTGCAGGTGCTCACCAGCACGGGTGATCGGTGCCACAGAGAGAGAGACGTGCCCCCCTCCTCCTCCTCCTCCTCCCTCCCTCCCTCCCTCCCTCCCTCCCTCCCTCCCTCCCTCCCTCCCTCCCTCCCTCCCTCCCTCCCTCCCTCCCTCCCTCCCTCCCTCCCTCCCTCCCTCCCTCCCTCCCTCCTCCCTCTTCCTCCTCCTCCCTCCCTCCCTCCTCCTCCTCCCTCCCTCCTCCTCCTCCTCCTCCCTCCCCTCCTCCTCCTCCTCCTCCCTCCCTCCCTCCTCCTCCTCCATGCACTTCTTCCCCTCCTGGCTAGCGTCACGCCAAGCTTGGCAAGTGCTCGTTACTAACACTAAAGTCAAAGATAAATGTATCTTCATTTTATTTTACCAGGTGTTTGTGTGTGCGTGCGTGTGTGAGAGAGAGAGAGAGTAAGAGAGACGCAGCAAACTCCACATACGAGGAACTTGAACGGAATTTGTTTAAAACACGTAAATGGGACTTTCTTTTTTAATATTAATAGGACGTCATAACACTACACTGTAACGTGATAATAGCTTCAAAAAGTCGAAGGCTCTTCCACTTGTTCGCCGGCATAGTCAACACCTGCCTGGAATCTTGTCCAGGTGACAGCCCCCGTGACGCCGCACATTCCTCGTGGCGACGATTGCGAATTCACCGAAGTGTTCACATTTTTTTGAAGCGGGCTGGATATCACATGCGTCAGGGGTTCGGATCGAGGCCACGACCCTCTTGTATACCAGGCGAGGTTGCTAACATTTCGCCGCGGGGAATGAGTACACACAAACTCCCAAATATATACAGCAGCAAGTGTCAGGGTCGGCATCGAACTCACGATCTCCTGTACACCAGGCGAGGTAGTTAACATCTCCTAGCCACCGTGATGATGATGATGAGAGAGAGAGACACGCAAACTCCAAATATACAGCAGCAGGCGTCAGGATCGGGATCGAACCCACGACCTCCTGTATACCAGGCGAGGTAGTTAACATCTCATAGCCACCGTGATGATGATGAGAGAGACAGAGACACCGCAAACTGCAAATATACAGCAGCAGCAGGCGTCACGGTCGGGATGGAACCCACGACCTCCTGTACACCAGGCGAGGAAGTTAACATCTCGTAGCCACTGCAAAAAAATTAAAACCTGAACTGCTAACTAATTGTGTGTTTTACAACGTAATGCCCCACCGATCTGTGTAGCTCTCTTTCAGAAGAAGTGACGTGGAAATACATAGCATCCAAATATTCTAATGATGATGCACGCGGCGCGCTAACCACGACACTACCGCCCCCTGCTGCACCACACTACAAAGACAATAATCCCCCGAATTTTATTTCGATTTAAAGCTTTCGTGACTGCAAGGATTCATCTTCTTTGGTTCTTTCGGTAAAGTCACGTAGAATGAGAATAAAATAATAAATTGATAAAATAAAATAACACAATAAAAGTTCTCACGACGTTTCGGTCACAACACAAGCGGCCTTCATCAGGTGAAGGGACGAGACTGTCTGGAGAACACCTGATGAAGGCCGCTTGTGTTGTGGCCGAAACGTCGTGAGAATTTTTATTGTGTTATTTTATTTTATCAATTTATTATTTTATTCTCATTCTACGTGACTTTACCGAAAGAACCAAAGAAGAATAATCCCCCGTATAGACTGAAAGACTGTAGGGGCAAGTGCTGTTAGCGAGCACCTATAAAGGCCGGGACAGCACACGAAGGGTTGGTGGCCAGCACCACGCCCGGCCGCCTTTGTCTCCCCAGTGACGATGTTTACTACACACCGCACCAGGTACTAATTTGAGGCTGAGTCGACCTAGGGGAGGCCCAGGACCGTTCACATAATCGTCACTGGGTGTTGGGCCGTGAGGCGGAATCGAACCCGGGTGCCGGGTTCATAGCGCCGTGTAGCGCTAACCGCTACACCACCGCTCTCCACTACCACACACACACACACACGCGCGCATACACACGGTTGCTGGTGGTGCGGCGGTAATGCCTACGCTCGCGCCTGGCAGCTAAAGCGAGGTACTCACAAGTTGACGGCTTTGTCGCGAGTGGACGACCCCAGCCGCAGATCGTCTCCGGGACTTGGAGCATAGTGGGGGCATGGGTTATGGATTTCTTTCGTGATTCCATGGGTCTCTATGTTGCTCTTTGGGTCTCTGTGTGAGTCTATGGTGTCTGTATTCGTCTATGGGTCTCTGCGTGAGTCTATGGGACTCTGTGGTGGTCTATGAGTCTCTGTGTGAGTCTATGAGTATCGAAGTCTGTGGGGCTCTGTGTGAGTCTATGGGTCTGTATGTTAGTCTTGGGGACTATGTGTGAGTCTATAGGTCTCTGTGGTGGTCTATGGGTCTCCCTGTGAGTCTATGGTCTCTGTGTTGATCTATGGGTCTCCGTATGAGTCTATGAGTTTCTGAGTCTATGGTTCTCTGTGTGAGGTATGGGTATCAATGCTACTCTTTGGGTCTCTGTGCGAGCCTATGGGTCTCTGTGTTGGTCTATGGTTCTCCGCGTCAGTCTATGGGCATCTAAGTATGTGGATCTCTGCGTGAGTCTATGAGTCTCTGTGTGAGGCCATGGGTATCTATGTTAGCATATGGGTATCTGTGCGAGTCTAGGGGTTTATGTGTTGGTCTATGGGTATCTTCTGTGTGAGGCTATGGGTCGCTATATTAGCCTATGGGTCTCTGTGCGAGTCTATGGGTCTCTGAGCGAGTCTATGGATCTCTGAGTCTATGGGTCTCTGTGTTGGTCTATGGGTCTCCTGAGTCTATGGGTCTCTTCTGTGTGAGGCTATGGGTCTCTATATTAGTCTATGGGTCTCTGTACGAGTCTATGGGTATCTGAGTCTATGGGTATCTTTTGTGTGAGGCTATGGGTCTCTATGTTAGTCTATGGGTCTCTATGTTAGTCTATGGGTCTCTGAGTCTATGGGTCTCTTCTGTGTGAGGCTATGGGTCTCTGTGTTAGTCTATGGGTCTCTATGTTGGTCTATGGGTATTTTCTTTGTGAGGCTATGGGTCTCTATGTTAGTCTATGGATCTTTATGTTAGTCTATGGGTCTCTGTGTTGGTCTATGGGTCTCTGAGTCTATAGGTCTCTTCTGTGTGAGGCTATGGATCTCTATGTTAGTCTATGGATCTTTGTGTTAGTCTATGGGTCTCTGTGTTGGTCTATGGGTATCTTCTTTGTGAGGCTATGGTCTCTATGTTAGCCTATGGGTCTCTGTGTTGGTATATGGGTCTCTGAGTCTATGGGTCTCTTCTGTGTGAGGCTATGGGTCTCTATGTTAGCCTATGGGTCTCTATGTTAGTCTATGGGTCTATGTGTTGGTCTATGGGTCTCTGTGTTGGTCTATGGGTATCTTCTGTGTGAGGCTATGGGTCTCTTTGTTAGCCTATGGATCTCTGTGCGAGTCTATGGGTCTCTGTGTGAGTCTATGGGTCTCTATGTTAGTCTATGGGTCTCTGCGTGAGTCTATGGGTCTCTGTGTGAGTCTGTGGGTAAATAAGTCTGTGCGTGCTCCCTAACGTCAGTCTTTGGGGGAGCGCGTGCGTGTGAATGGGGGAGTGGTGGCGCAGCGCTTAGCGCATCGCTTTTCCAACTCCGGCAGAGACCCGGGTTCGATTCCCGCTCACGGCCACCAACACCCAGTGACGATCACCTGAAGCGGTCCCGGGCCTCCCCTAGGTTGACTCAGCCTCAAATGAGTAACCTGGTGCCGTGTGTCGCAATCTTCGCCGCTAGGGGAGACAGGGGCCGGCCGGGCGTGGTGATTCTGGCCCACTCACATCCCTGGTGTGCCGTGCCGGATTTCATCGGTGCCGCTACTCGCGAAGAGCACTTGCTCCGATGGTCCGGCAAGCAATGCCCTTTACGGGGGCCCTTTGCATTTGTGATAGTAAACCTGCCATTCCCGGTTCGCTGTTGCGGAGAGGTTGGATCCCGACCCTGACGATGCCTGCTGCTGTGTATTTGGAGTTTGCGGTGTCTCGCTTTCATCATCATCATCATCACGGTGGCTTGCGAGATGTTAAGTACATCGCCAGGTAATAAAGGAAGGCCTGGGTTCGAAATCCCGACCCTGACGATGCCTGTTGTATATTTGGAGTTTGGGGTGTCTCGCTTTCATCATCATCATCATCATCACGGTGGCTAGGAGATGTTAACTACCTCGCCTGGTATACGGGAAATCGTAGGTTCGATCGGGACCCTGACGCCTGCTGCTGTATATTTGGAGTTTGCGGTGTCTCGCTTTCATCATCATCATCATCATCTTCACGGTGGCTAGGAGATGTTAACTACCTCGCTTGGTATACTATCTCTCTCTCTGTCTCTCTCACGTCTAACGCTGTGGAGCCGGACAAGCCCCTCTCTGTAACCAGCGTGGACGGCACCCCCTCCTCGTGTTCACCTTCTGAAGCGCTCGCTCGCCAACGCGGCGTGCGCGATGACCACGTGGCCTTTACTCCGCGCTGTGCGCGGCGCATTTAGCGCCACAGCGCGTGGATGTACAGCGTTTATTTCCCTTTGTGTTGCCCGGTGACTTTGCGTATTTCACATCGGATTCGCCTCCGGTTCTGTTGCTGCTGGCGGCAATGAAAGTCGTTTGAAAGTCATAAGTCTCTTTCGCGTCTTGTGGGTTTTCCGCGTGAGTTTGAGCATGGGATTCTGTTGCGAGCACTCCGTGTTATCTGTGCGCCGTGCCGGCCGTCGTGGATGCTGTTGCTTCTCGCTACGAACAGCACTTGCCCCGACAATCCGGTAAAACTAAATAAAAAGTCCGTACGGGGGATCGTTGCCCGTGGGCGAGCGTACACGTGGATACATCACACAGGTAGTTTGTTAATAATTAATCAAGTTTTACGCTCTGTGTGTGTGTGTGTGGTTGAGGGAGGAGGGGGGATGGGTGAGTGTTTATTACTGTTCATTAGCGGCATAAGCATCAATCTAGTTCATTAAAATTGATCATTTCCTCTCCTACCCCACCTCTCACCCACACAACGCAGTCTACGTGTTAAACCGTAGTTTGGGAATCGTCTCCCAAACGTTACATTCTCAGAACCAACTCACGCGTCCATGAACGGTGACCGACACTCAGCGATGTGTTTGATTGCTACGAGGTAAAGGCCCCCACCGATTTATGTAGCTCAATTTTCAGAAGCGCCCATATTCTCGGTTTCTTTCGGTAAAGAAAATAAAAAAAAATTAAGGATTGTAAAATAAAATATATATTTTTAAAAATTTAAGCAATCAATTGCTTTTTTATTTTAAATTTGTACGTTCCATTTTTTAAACTTTATTTTAATACCTGTCATTTTATTTTATTTTTCTATCCACGTGACTTCACCGAGAGAAACCAAGAATATTAATTCCTGCGGTCGCGAAAGTTGCGAGTCAAAATTTAACAGCTGACAAACTAAGAGTGGTCCTCGCGCCAGTGTGTGGACATGTATAATAGCGGCAAAATAATATAAAGGCGTCGGGGATGTCGATTCTCAATGTGGAGGGGGGGGGGGGGGGTACCCGGAGGAAAATCTACGAGACCAAGGGAAGACAGAGAGAGAGAGAGACAATACACAGCAGACATCGTCAGGGTCGGGATCGAACCCACGACCTCCTTCATACCAGGCGGAGGTAGTTAACATCTCCTAGCCACCGTGATGATGATGATGATGAGAGAGAGAGAGAGACACGCAAACTCCAAATATCCAGCAGGTGACAGGGTCGGGATCGAACCCACGACCTCCTGTGCACCAGGCGAGGTAGTGAACATCTCCTAGCCACCGTGATGATGATGATGAGAGAGACACGCAAACTCCAAATATACAGCAGGCGTCGTCAGGGGTCGGGATCGAACCCACGACCTCCTGTACACCAGACGAGGTTGTTAACATCTCCTAGCCACCGTGATGATGATGATGAGAGACACGCAAAATCCAAATATACAGCAGCAGGCATCGTCAGGGTCGGGATCGAACCCACGACCTCCTGCATAGCAGGCGAGGTAGTTAACATCTCCCAGCCACCGTGATGTTGATGTTGATGAGAGAGAGACACGCAAACTCTAAATGTACACCAGGCATCGTCAGGGGTCTGGTTCGAACCCACAGTCTATTTATGAATTAGGGCCATTGACCGAAACGTCGCCGATTATATACAGGAGTGGCCCAAAAATGTGGACACTTAGAGTTGTTGCATTCATATGTTGACACCGGCATAAAAACACTTTCATTGTTGACGGATTAATCTACGGGTCTCCTTTACAAAGGGGTATAATGTCTAGGCCGCAGGCCTGCAAGTGCTTCCCTATGGTCGTGGTGGTTGGTGGGGAGTGGTAAGGGCAACACCGAGCGGCGAGCTGCGCTACGAACCCGGCGACCCGAGTTCGTTTCCCGCTCACGGCCACCACCAACACGACCGGTGACGATTCATCTGAACCGGCCACGGGCCTCCTCCCATACGTCGAATCGGCCATCTAATGAGTTAAGCCGGTGGGGTGCGTGGTTAAACATCGCCACTGCGGGAGACAAAGGCGGACGGGCGTGGTTGGTACTGGACAATACCACAAGCCTCGTGCGCTCGCTAACAGCACTTGCCCCAACAGTCCTGTTAAGGCAATACGGGTGGAATATTTCGACTG